>NW_026057579.1:20612255-20876495 GCF_023721935.1 Panthera uncia | reverse complement strand
AAAAAAAAAAAAAAAAAAAAAAAAAAAAAAAAAAAAAAAGTCAGATAATAACAAGTGTTTATTTGAATGTGGAGAAATCAGAATCTTCAAACACTGCTGGTGGAAATATAAAATGGTGCAGTCAGTTTGGAAAACAGTCTGGCAGTTTAAGATATCCTGCTGAACGCCTTCAAGTGTTAGCTCAGATCTCACCTTGAGTAAAGGAGGTCTACACATAGCTTCCTATTTAGTGTCCCTTCCTTTTCACTCACAATCCCTTTCCCTGCTCTTTTTTTTACCCTCTAATACATATCACCTTATAAATATCACGGCATAATTTACTTGTTTTATTGTGTTTATTGTTTGCCTCTTCCCATTGGCACGTAAACTCTGTGAGGCCAGGATAGAACAGTGCCTGGCTTAGTGGCCTGTCATTAAATGTCTGTTGAATGAATGAATGAAAGCTGGCACTGGCTCCACATCTCATGCTCTGAGTCACTGTGATATGCAGCCTCTCTAACTATTATTGAGTTTTCATAATGACTTAATTTTTATAATGATTTAGTAACTATGTAATACTTTATCTAGCTATACTGTAATTTATCAAACTATTTCTTGTGATATAGTTTATTTCTGAAGGATAGGGTCATTCATTTAACAAACATTTAGAAGCCTTTAGAATTAGGCTTTGTGTGCCAGCCTCATAAAGATGAAGAAAATATGGACCTTGTTCTCAAGGAACTGTCAGACTACAGTGGCAGTAGATACAGCAGCAGTTATTATAATGATATGTGATAAGGGCACCCATTAGAGGCATTTGGAAGGTACAAAGAGAATACACCAGACGTGCCCAACTCTGAGAGCTAGAGGTTGGGTCCTGATTCGGGGGTGGGGTAGAATTGGGAGGAGGAAGGACAACTGAACAAAAGGATGCAGTAACCAAAATGTACATTGAGGGACAGTTTCAGTCAGAAGTTAAAATAGAGGGGAAGAGGACTCAAGATTGTCAAGGATGAAAAGGGTAAAGTACAACTTTAATCATTAGCAATGTCATATCTTCTAGTAATTTGTAGCGTAACACATCGTTGTGATCTGAGGAAGATTCTTACTTTCAGAAGTCTGCAAGTGGTAATACATTTGGTTTGTGTTTATCTTAAAATATGTATTACTCCTTACCCTTAGGAGAGGATAGGATCGAGTTCTTAGAATTCCTTTAAACTGCAAACAATGGGTATTATAAACTAATAATTGTAGAAGTGAACACTTTTTGAGTATTTATTATATACTAGGCACTGTTCTAAACATTTTACATGTGTTAATTAAGAATAATATATTTTACCTTTAGTTATATGTACGGTCATGATTATCTGTAGGTGGATTATTTATATTTGGGTTATCCATTCATTTCAAAAGATCTCTTCGTTGACTGTGTCCTTCTACCTTCCCCTCAATATCATTCTCCTGTAACAATCATGTTTTTATTACACCTAATCAGCTCCCCCATCATCATTTATACCTGTATTTTAAAGCTGATAGATTGTTTTTGTCTTTCTACCACACGTGTTGACATTTAATGGGAAAGCAGATGTCATGTTAAGCCTCAGACAAGTATATAGACTCATTTTCCTCATTCTTAGAATTTTCCTAACTTCTTAATATTTTATTTATCTATTCAAGGTTTTTCTCTAATTGAGGTGTATTAATTTACACAGGTACCAGTGGAAGCCATTTTTCCCAGTCCTATTTGTTATCAGACTCCCTCTGCCTATAAATCAGGGATATAATTCTTAGAAACCTAGGATTAGAGGAAGGAGAAAGGTTATGAAACAGAATCCACTTATGGGAGCTGATTTCAGACAAACCTAACAACTCTTAGGTTAAGAGTTTATAACCTGTTCTAGTCAGATTGCCTCTGCACTCCTAGTGTAGTTGTGATTAGAAGGGAGAAATGTAATATTGGAGATGAGGGTATTATGGTAAGATGGGGCAGCCAGAGTACGGCTAGAGTAGGGTTCTACAGTGTAGGGGAATTTAAGGTTACCAAAATTAGGGAAGAGGGTCATGGAGAAGACTGTGCAGAAATGTGGAATTTGTAAAAGGCAAATTGATTTAGTAAAAAATTACTAGAGATGACACTTTAGGGGAAACAAAGGACATTTTTTTCTTTAAGGCTGTCTTGTTCTGATGACCTCCTGCTCACATGCGTCCAACTTAGGTTGATTCTTCAATGTAGTCTCATTTTCCATATTTGGGAAACTAGTATGGGGGTGAAGATTAAGTTGAATTTGGGAAAGATACAAGCAAATAAAATGTAACTCCACTATAGTTAATGTTGTAGTGCAGTTTTGCAACATAAGCTTTTGTGGATTAGCCTGCCGATTGGACCATAATTTGTGACATTTCTTTTATAGGAATATGCATATAAAATATTAAATGACTAACATATAGTTAAAATAAAGGCTACAATTGGTTTTAGAGAACAAAGCCCTCATTTTAAGGGTAAGGATTAGGAGAAAAGAATCTGAGATTTGTAAGGGACCTTTTTTTAAATTTGGGGTATAATTGACATATTGATATATTAATTTCAGGTGTACAGTGTAATGATTTGATGTTTGTATACCCTGTGAAATGATCAAAGAAGTCCAGTTACCATTTGTCACCATACAGAATTACAAACTTTTTTTTTCTTCTAGTGATGAGAACTTTTAGGATTTACTCTCTTGACAGCTTTCAGATATGCACTACAGTAATATTAACTGTAGTTACCATGCTGCTGCATATTACACCCTTTGATTTATTTATTTTATAGTTGGAAGTTTGTATCTTTTAACCCCCTGGAACCTTTGGTTTTTTTAGTCCATCTCTCTTCTGTTTGATTATCTTTAGTAATAATGATTGTGGGGTTGGCTTCTTTCCATTGTCTACTTACTTGTCCTAGTTACATTCTCTGAAGTCATATAGAACACATCTCTGTCCATTTTGATAGGTCGAGGGTTCAGATATTTGATGACTGCTTTGATGTCTCTATATGATGATAGCTAGTCTGTCTTCCCATATGCTTCTCTTTTTCAGGCTGATTTCCATAGCCTAATTGTTCTTGTATGCCATTGTTTTCAAACTTGGAAATCCTTCTAGATAGTCTCTAACTTTAAGTCCTTGAAATCATGGTATTCAAAAACCTCATCTCATGGTTTAAATGTGATTCTAATCAGCTGAGATCAGAATGGGTCTATTTTATCAATGTGCTCAAGATAGTCCAAGTTTCCAATTAGGTTTTTTTTTTCTTTTTTTAAATGACCATATATGCTTCATTTTGTTCCCATTAACTACTTTGGTCACGTAAGCCTGTAGATGAATTTATTTATGTATTTACCTATTTATTTTCATAATTGGCTATTAAGCCAGATCTTCCTGTTTTCATTTTAACTTAAGAGAAGAGAATGATGTAGCGAATCAGGCTATGGACATTAGGGGCAAAAAGATTTGGGTTTTCCCATGTAGTAGTAAAGTGTCCTTGGATTATTGACTTAGCTTTTTTTTTTTTTTAAATGAGGACAATGATGCCTCATTACTAGGATTGTTACGAGAATTACATGAAATATCTATTGAAAGGACTTTAATATGCTTTATTCTAGTGCTTCATTTATTGTTACTTTTTAAAATTTTTTTTAAGTGGGCTTTTTGCCCAGCTCTGAGTGAAGTGTGGGGCCTGAACTCACGACCCTGAGATCAAGACCTGAGCAGAGATCAAGAATTGGACACTTTACTGACTGAGCCACCCAGTTGCCCCTATTTACTATTAACTTTAAAATTTTTTTAAAAATAAACATTTAATAGATGCAAAAGAGTTTATAAAAATATGTAGCCAATAAAGAATACTACACAGCAGACATTTATGTATCACCCTTAATTTAGATCTAGTTTGTTTTTAACCTAGTGTTCTATCCTTTAGATCATTTACCATTTTTAATTTTCATTTATTGCATTGTCTAGGCTACTCAGCTTTCTGTTGTCAACAGATCTGATGAGCAAAATTTTTTTGAATTATTGGAGCAAGTCATTGAAAAAAATATTTAACAAGGAGGCCTGAGGCTGAGCAGGGGCCAGCCGCCACAGGGCTGTTCCTTGGTGGGTATTGAGTATGGTTAGTTAGCATTGTGTAGGATCAAGGTTTATGGACAGCTACTCTGCCTGGAAGTATCCTTAC
Organism: Panthera uncia; assembly: GCF_023721935.1. NCBI lineage: Eukaryota > Metazoa > Chordata > Mammalia > Carnivora > Felidae > Panthera > Panthera uncia. The sequence continues at coordinate 20,872,309 of NW_026057579.1, read as the reverse complement.
CCACTTCTTTCTGCCATTTTTTTCTCTAGAAGGATATTTGAGAGATCAGTGCAACATTTATGTATTCTCTTTAGTATTGTCCTGATTTATCCACCTAATTTTTTTTTGATGGTTATGCTGTGAAAACTGCTAATTTTATGAAAAGATCAGCCATAATTAGCATAATGACATAACTTAAGCTCTTAGATAATTCAGCTAGTGGTAAAATATACACATTTTTTTTGTTTTAGCATATTGTAGATTTTAAAAAATCAGTTTTAAATTTCTCAGATTATTTAAGTTCTTAACATAACCCCCCCCATGAATTAAGAGATGTTCTACTACTTATCACAAATAGCATTTTATTAATTTCTCACTAAAAATTGCAAAGTACATCAGAGTTGCTACCAAAGATTTCCACTTTAAGAATTAACAATAGCTTATTTTTCTGGTGCCACAATTTTGAAAGTCTTTTACTGGTCAGCGGAATATCTGAAGAAGTGTTGGACAGAAGATGTTCAATACAGTTTTGATTTAAGCAAAAAAAACCTATGTTTGTTTACATTAAAAGTTAGAGATGGACCATTGTGTTAATAATTACATTCACTTTGTCATTTATTTATGTTACGACATTTTAGTGAGTAAATTTTTATTATGATTAACACTGTGGAATTTCTAGCTAATTTATTTTGGGAAATAAAGACACATCTGTTTCTTATACTTCACTTTTGTAATAGTATGGCCCTGGGCCTATGTTTCAGATTTTAGCTTTTGTTCTCTCAGGGGGCTTATTGATTGTTTGTTCCTCCTGAGGCCCAATTTTCTTAATCTAGCCTTTGTTGTCACATAGTTATTTCCCACTAATTTATCATCCATATGCCGATTAGACATACTAACATGTAGTGGCATTGCAGTCACTGTCTCAAGCTAGGTTATTTTGTATTTTTCTTTTACTTCCTTTAAAATGGCAAAGTCCTGGGGAGTCTGAGTGGCTCAGTCAGTTGAGTGTCTGACTTCAGCTCAGTTCATGACCTCATGGTTCACGAAGTCGAGCCCCACGTCAGGCTCTGAGCTGACAGCTCAGAGCCTGGAGCCTGGTTTGGATTCTGTGTCTCCCTCTCTCTCTGCCCCTCCCCTACTCATACTCACTCTCTCTCTCTCTCTCTCTCTCTCAAAAATAAATAAAATATTAAAAAAAATTTAACTGGCAAAGTCCAGAGTTCACACGTATTCAGACTTGGATGTGTAGTACCTTTGCAAATCTCATCAGTGCTGGTAGGGAGAGGAGGAACTGAGAAACATCTTGAGGTTGAAACGTAAGGTAAAGAAAATGTACTTATGAATATTTTAGATAGAAGATATCTCTTAAAAGAGGTTGATTGCTGTGGAGCCAGAGTCTTATGGGGATTTCTTATAATATCAGATTTCTTTGTAGCCTCACTTCAGCAGTATTAAAGCCTCATAATAAAAAATGATCTTATGGCTTCTTGAGTGTTATTGAATAGCAATGATGGACTGCTCAATTGAAAACTATGCTAACTTTTTGTTTGTAGGATGGGGGAAGGGAACAACCCATTATCACAAGCAAACCAACAAAAACCCCTTTCTTTCCTTGTAGACCTACAACTATGCAGGTTTGGGAAATTTACCTTACTTTCTTTTTTTTTTTTTTTCATTTTTATTTATTTTTTCATTTGAGAGAGAAAGTGTGCACAAATGGGGGAGAGGGGCAGAGGGAGAGAGAGAATCTTAAGCAGGCTCCACACTCAGCACGGAGCCTGATGTGGGGCTCAATCCCACAATCTTGTTTGTGATCATCATGACTTGAGCCAAAATCAAGAGTCGGGTGCTCAACCAACTGAGCCACCCAGGTGCCCCTACCTTACTTCCAGTGTTAAGAGATGACCTTATATGTTTGTTTGTTTGTTTGTTTGTTTGCTTGCTTGCTTTTCAGGATGTCTGATAAAATTACCGAATAGATCCACAAAAAGGACAAATCTTCTATCTGTGTTTGGTACTTGGTCACCTGGTAAAATCAAATCTATGGCTTGAACGAATGCTTTTCACCTTTCCTTCCCCAGTTTGAGCACTAGTAGCCACCAACAAGAGAAGTTTTATTCTAAGGCAAACCATGGCCAAATTTAGGTGATGGTGCAGTTTGGGAGAACTATCATTTTCAAGCAGTGTTTAGCTGTTAAGGTGGTATTATCCATCCCACACCTCACATGACATGAACAGTAATAGGACAAGTCAATAAAGTTGAATGATCTTTGTAATGGGAATTGGAAGATCCGGGTTCGAATCCCTATTCTGTTAGAGGTTCTGAGCTTGAGCAGATCAGTTTCCCTCTCTCTGGGATGTAGTTCTTTTAATCTGTAACTTGAAGGCTTGCATGGGCTGATCTCTTAAAATCTTTTCTGATTTAAAACGATAAATTAATTATTGTATTTTTCTCACTATTTCTAAATGTCTGTGTATACGTTTCCCCTTTTTTCTAGGAGGAAAAGTTAAATGACTTTCTGAGACCAGTTTGTATGATTGTGAAACTGCCCATTCCTGATTCTTCCAGTTTTGTTGTTTATTCATTTATTTAGCAAACATTTATTAGGCATGTGCAGAATTTCAGGTTCTTTTAAGTTCTGGGAAGATCAAGAAGACATAGAACTCTGTCCTCCAGTAGTTTATAGTATAGTAGGTGAAGAAAAACTCTTAACACAGTGTGATTAAAACAAGGGGAGGTGTAACATGGCAACGTGGTGACACAGAGAGGAAGTGAATCTATTTTGGCCAGTCAAGTAACGGTTTGCAGAGCAGGGGACCCCTGACTAGAGTTTTAGAATGGAAAAAACCTTTTTGCCCCTCAGTAAAATAGGAGATTCTTAACATAAAGAAGCAATTAGGAAATATAGATATCGAAACTCAGGAAAACAACCACTCTTAATACCTTGATATGCATTTCTTCCCACTCTTTTGAATCTGGATTTTGAAGGATGCCTAGAAGACTAAACAGAGCTGGAGGAGGAAGCATTAAAGAGCAAAAGAATGATAAATACAAAGGTATGAAATTCTGCAAAAGCATGTTGTATATGGCCAACTCTAAGTTGTTAGGTATTGCTGGACAATGAAGGGTATTGCATGAGGAGTGGGAAGATGTTTGGAGTCACCAGCTGTATTGAGGACGTTGTGATAGTTAGGCATTTAGAGTCTGTGTGTCGGAAGTTGGGAGCCCATAAAGGGTTTTACGATAGAAAAGGGACAGATTCATGATGTGATCTGCATTTTAGAAAACTTATTTTTGCCAATTTCAAGAAGGTAGATTGAACACTCACTACCTTTTTGCTTTCCTTCACCAAATCTATAGACATAATAGAAAAATATATATGTAGTCATCCATAGAAATAAAAAGGGGAGGGACGCCTGGGTGGCTCAGTCGGTTGAGCACCTGGTGCTTGATTTTTGGCTCAGGTCATGATCTCAGGGTCGTAGGATTGAGCCCCATGTGGAACCTGCTGAATATTCTCTCTCTCTCTTCCTCTGCCCCTCTCCCCACTCACGCTGTCTTTCTCAAAAATAAAAATACAAAATTAAGAAAAAAAAGAAATAAGAGGAGGAAATCATTGTAAATTAGAAACTGTGAAGAATTTCTGAAAATAGGAGTTCCATTGGGTAACACTCATATCCAGAGGTGGGGGAACCTGAGAGCAGGAAGCATCCCCCAGAGTTATCAATAAGGTGATTCATTAGCCTTACTGTAACATAAGCAGCTCCAACCCGTGTATGTTCTGATACTAATTTCGGTCAAGCAAAAGGTCAGTTTCCAAGGGAGAACTGCATGTAGGAGCCTGGGTCTATGAGATGGTGAAGCACCATCGGTAGCTGGCTGTACTCGTATGTGGAAGACCAGGCACTGAGGCACCTTGTCTGTTCTTCCTCCACTCTTCTTGAAAACAATATGAGTATTGCTTCCTGAATGAAGTATCAACAGAAGCCAACAGAATGTAGCAGAATCCCAAATATAAGGCTAAGAATTGCCAAATGTTTCAGGAAAGCCAACACCATGCAAGAGAATCAACAGAGAGCTCAGAGTCGAGTAAAAAATTACTAGAACAGATTTATAAAATGAGCTTAGCCAATAATTTTAGAGAGATAAGGAATTTATTATATTCTTAACAACAAGTGATTATAAAATAAGGGTGGGCATTTATTAGGAAGAGTCAATTAGAGATCCGGGGAATGAAAAATGTGGTTGTTGAAATGGAACAACCTACTTGGTGCCAGTGGAGGATGGATTAGAACACTACATGATGGTAGCAGAGAGAACTGGCCTTTTCTGGTGATCCAGTGATCCAGTGAGATCCTGAACTAAGATAGTAGCAGTAGGGATAGAGCTGAGGAAACAAATACAAGAGATGTTAAAAAATATAGAATTAATAAGACCACTTGGGTGTGAGAATGAGAGAGAAGAAGGCATCTGAATTATTTATAGGTTTCTTAATTAGGTTAAGTGGAGAGATAATGTTTCCTGAAACCACACTAGCAAATTCAAGAGTAAAAGCAGTTTTGGGGGCGCAGGGGGTGGGGGTGGGGGTGGGGGAGGTGGGTAGGGTTGAGATTGAGATGCCTGTGAGACAAACAGGTGGAGAGGTGTTTTCTGTTAGTCTAGTGGATATATGGATTCAGAACTCAAATGTTTGGGCTTGGGTCAATTTTGGAAGTCCTATATAGGTGATAGTGGTGTTGGGTCTCATGCTCATAGGTGAGTTTGCTCAGGAGGAATATAGATTTTGAGACAGAATGACTACTTCCATTTGAGAGCTATGTGGAAAAAGAGGAACCAGCATGGGCAAGGAAGGGTTGGAAGAATAAGAGATATAGCAAGAATAACGTCCTGGAAACCAGAGAAGTAAGGGAGTGGTCAACAATGTCAGATCACCAAAGAGTAAATAAGGGCTGAGTGGTGATTTGCTAATTCTGGAGGCAGGGAACAGCTTGAGTAGAGTGGTGGGGCTAAAACCAGATTGCAGTGAGTTAAAGAATACATGGAAGGTAAGATGGTAGAGGGTGTGAAGCTGGATTCTGCAGACGTAGGTTTTGTAGAGGAGCGAGATCTGTAGAAGCTGGGCTATGGAGGGGCTGCAGGGTTGGGGGAAAGGATATTGTTCTGTTAGTCCTTTTTTCTTCTCTAGCTTCTCTTCTCTGCTAGTTTCTTACAAACCTTGTCAGGGGGTTTGTTTCATTCTCTCCTTTTACCTCCTCGCATTTCACTCTTAAACTTTTCTCCCAACTCGACGTTTTTGTAGCACTTGTTGCCTCTTTTCTTTGGAAAGATTTATATGCTATCATACCTTTTTGTTCATTTATTTGTATGCTCTATCTCCTCAGCTACTTGATACCACAAGTCTCTCAAGGTCTTTTTGTGTTTTTAACTTGACCACAGTGTCACAATAAGATGTTCAATTAAGAGTCATTGAAAATCAATGGCACAAATACATTTAGTTCCAAAATCCTATTTTGGAATAGTTCTAACAAAAAAACACAACCAAGTGCATTTTACACAGTTAGAAGTTTTAGGAAAATTTGGGCAACCTTAATATACATTAATTGAAGTACTATGTTCTGATGACAGTAAGAATTAATTATCCTGCTCTGGTGAAAATACATGTACATCTCTTGTTTGGCTTTATATCGCGAAAGATGTTGGCAAACTAGGATCTTGTTCAGGAGAGACAGAAAAATGATGGTGTCGAGAGGCCTGGTTGCCTCTTTCATTCTTAGTAATATTACTGCTATGTTATGGACACCTCATTAAGCCCCACTATAAAATTAAACATTTCCCAGCAGTTGTAAGTGGAAGTCTTAGGGAAGGACTTCTAGGAAAGCTCTTTAAAAGAGATGGACTCATCGGGGAGCCTCAGAAGAAGCTCTCACCCCTTCCTCCTTTATTCTCCTTGGGACGTGGATGTGATTTCGGGGGGGGCCGCGATCATTTTTTGACCATGGGATGACTTTGAGCATAGCTGTCATGGGGTATAGGGCTGGCAGAGTGAAATGATAGGACAAGTGGAAGTCTATAGTGAGTTCAGAGCTGTCAGTCCATCCTCACATACCTACCTCCAGAGGCCTTATGTGAGGAAAAATAAACCTCCCTTTTCTGTCAACCACAGGTGTTTATTTGTTCATGTGCAACTGAACCTGATCCGAACTGACAAAGAGAGAGCTAGTCCACTGACTGGATTGAGGCTATTATTGAGGCCAGCGTTAGCAATCAGAGAAGAGGTTGTGGCCCCAGCTGGTTTGGGGTTTCCAAAGTTGGCATTAAGGGAAGATTTTCTGAAAAAGATTTTAACACTGATCTAAATAATCCTTAAAAATTTTTTTTGATGTTTATTCATTTTTTTTTTTCAACGTTTTTAATTTATTTTTGGGACAGAGAGAGACAGAGCATGAACGGGGGAGGGGCAGAGAGAGAGGGAGACACAGAATCGGAAGCAGGCTCCAGGCTCCGAGCCATCAGCCCAGAGCCTGACGCGGGGCTCGAACTCACGGACCGCGAGATCGTGACCTGGCTGAAGTCGGACGCTTAACCGACTGCGCCACCCAGGCGCCCCAGATGTTTATTCATTTTTGAGAGACAGGGAGACAGAGCGTGAGTGGGGGAAGGGGCAGAGAGAGAGGGAGACACAGAATCCGAAGCCGGCTCCAGGCTCCAGGCTCTGAGCTGTCAGCACAGAGCCCGACGTGGGGCTCGAACCCATGGACGGCGAGATCATGACCTGAGCTGAAGTCGGACATTCAACTGACTGAGCCACCCGGGCACCCCAATCTAAATAATTCTTAAGAGAGGTTTTCTCAGCATGATTCTGAAAATACATGGCCATCTTTCTTGTACATATGAGCAAACAGAAAAATTGTAGGAGATAAGACTCAGCAGTTCAAAAGAAGGAATAATTTGAATTTTCATAGCAGATAGCTTTCTGAAAAGTAGTTATGACACTGTGCCAGATGTAAAGAATCCAAATTCTTAGACCCAGTGAAATTTAAGAGGTGATTGTCATGAACAATGAGTATTCGGAGAACAGGAAAAAGTTTTTGGAAAACAAAATCAATTTTGAACAAAGTAATCGTGAAATTGCATATCCAGAGAATCATATTAGTGAATCAGAACATTAATTTAACTGATGTTCCAGAGTTATATAAAGAAACAGATCATGACAAAAAAGATAATAGATAGGGTAGATAGATCCAAGAGATATGGTATGTATAAATTGAGTATTCTAGAAGGAAAAAGCAGATGATGTATAAGTAATCAAGAAATACTCAGTTTATGTGTTGAAAATATTGCTAAACTGATAACATATTTTTTAAATTTATTTTTATTTTATTGTTTTATTTGGAAATGTTTTTAAGTTTATTTATTTGAGAGACAGAGAGAGCAATGCGTGTGTGGGAGGTGCCAAGAGGGAGGGGGAGAGAGAATCCTAAGCAGGCTCTGTGCTATCAGTGCACATCCTGATACAGGGGCTCACTCTGATGAACCTTGAGATCTTGATCTGAGCTAAAATCAAGAGTCAGACGCTTAACCAACTGAGCCACCCAGGTGCCCTGATGACTTAACATTTTAAAAAGAACTCACCAAATGGCGGGACAAGTGATTATTGTAGTCACGTTTCTAATGTTCATGGATGAGAGAAAATTCTACACACAGGAAAACAAAATGATTTTCAAGGTAAAGATAATCAGATTGGAATCTAATCTTATACTTAATGAAAATGTTAAATCAGGGAAGTCCAGACCTTTGGATTTATGGACTAATAAAATGCAGGTAGAAAACTTGAGTAATTGACATAAATTATCAAGCTTTTTTTTTGGCTAAATAAGGACATAAAATATAAAGCAAATAATGGAATAATTTTTGTTTTACAGTGAACAGTACTGTCATTTTTATAGATTTTGCTGAGTTGAGGGCTAGCAAAAATTTCATCACCAAATAGTATTGGTTCTTGGCTTGGAATTTGGTAACTACTCCAGTATCTGCAATGTTGTGAGGGAAAAGGCTATGAACTCAGAGTTTTATACTTTACCATGCTGTCATTTACATATGAAGGCAAAATAGAGGTTGCCAGACAGACATGGTTTCAGAAATAATACTGGCTTTGTATCTTTTATGAAAAAAAGTATCTGAGGAAATACTCTACAGAGTAATGTAATTAGTAAACTTGATTTAACAGATTTACATTAAACTTTATACCTTATCGAAGATTGATTACCTGTGAAAGTCATTTACCTAAGGCACAGAAATAGCAAAAACAGAAACTCAAAAGTATTTATTTTAAGCATTTATTGTGTACCTGCTGTATACTAGGCAGAGAGCTAGGCTCCCGGGATACAGTAAAAAAAAAAAAAACAACAACAACAAGGCAATGTGAATTTTGCCCTGATGGAATTTACAGTCTAGAGGGTGATGCAAGAAATAACTGGGTAGGTACAGTGCGGTGCAATGGATGCTACAGTGGGGGGAATGTGAGCATAGAGCAGGAGCTGACTTTCTGAAGAAGGAACATCTGTGTTGAGACAAGAAGACAAGAGGGAGAAATTGAAAAGATTTCAGATTAGTTGATTGCAGAGAGTACAGAGTAGGAGAAAGGATCAGATGATACCAGAAAGATAATGAGGGACAGTATCACACAGAACCTTGAAAACAGTGTCAAGGTAGTTGGGTATTACCTTGGGAGGAATGGAGAATTACTAAAAGATTTTAATCATGAAAAAGAGATGTGATCTGGTTTGTTTTTTAGAGAGATCACACAGGCTATAATGTGGAGAATATCAGATTAGAGCCCAGTAAAATTGAAGGTGGTAAGATCATTTAGAGAGTTGTCTTATTTATTTGTTTGTTCTAACAAATATTTCTAGTCAGAGGTGATATTGGGCTGGCCGTGGTAGGATCATGGGATGGTGAGTTAGTAGATGGATTTGAGAACAATTGAGGCTTTGATGGTTGGATATTAGGAAGATGTAGGGGGAAGAGGACAGACCTGATCTTAAGATTTTGCTTGTGCAGTAGGTACATGGTGATGATGCCATTCAATAGGGGAATCTTAGAGAAGATTAGGGAAGGATGATGAGTTCAATTTGAGGTGCCAATCCAGAAGATAGATAAGTGGATTTGAAGTTGAGGAGAGGGATCTGGGCTAGAGATAGTGATTTGGAAGGTAACTCAAGTCATGATGTGAAAGATCATCAATGTAGAATGTGCAGAGAGAAGAGATTATTTAGGTGAAGGACCTTAGGAACACATACATCTAAAATGAGGATCCTTCTAATAAGACTTTCAGAAGGAATGACAAAAAACATAGGACAAAAATTCAGGAGTGTGTAGGCTAACAATTCTGAAACCATTGTATGTGTATATGAGCATTATACAAGTAAATAGATGGTAAACTGTGGGAGCCAAGTTTCTCACTTTGCAGAGTGAGGTTATAGATAACCCTGGCAAGGGAACGGCTAGAATGAACCATGTGGTATTGGATTAGAGTTAGAGACATCAGTATGAACTCATATTTAGGTTAATAGATACAGAAATGATTATAGATATATTTATATAAATGGCCTAATATACATGCATCATCTGTCTACTGAGAGGGACTAGGAGCAATGACACCCTGGTAGCACAAGCACTCCCAGATCTTGGTTTCTAAAACCATTCTCCAATAAAAAGAGCTAGGCTGTTTGGGAAAAGGCTGATACTAGGACTGGGGCAGGAATATACACGGTGGGTCTTGAACATTTCGTAGCGCTGAGAGTAAGAATATATTCAAAATCCCAAAATCTCGGGGCTTGGCAAAAGGATGCAGGAGTCAACTAGAAAGAGCTTCCAGTGGCCAAAGCGGGAAAAATTTGGACAACAAAACAAGTAACGTAGTATTGGGTTGTAAGGGAGAGAATAAAATAAATATCCCTAGGTCCATGCTCATTAAAAGAAGTGACTGAATAAATAAATGCCCCTACTTATTTATTTACCCAGTACAGAAGAATTCAAAGTAATTTATGCAGACACGTCCCTTCTTCAAGAAGATACAACCTAATTCCCCATTCCTTGAGTGTGGGCTGCACTTAGTGACTAAAAGGGAATTGTTATTTGTGTTTAAGATGAAATAAGTAGGGGTGGCCCAAGGTTTTTTCATGGGATGTAACATTAAAGAAATTGGTGATCTCAGTGGGAGCAGTTCTAGGGGGAAGGTTGTTTTTTTTTTTTTTAATGCTATTAATGTATATGTCTCCAACCTTACAGAGTATTCTGTGTGTTCTTATTAGATTTAATCGTAAACTGACAGCTACTTAGTGTCTATCAAAAGCTCACTTAAGGGGCGCCTGGGTGGCGCAGTCGGTTAAGCGTCCGACTTCAGCCAGGTCACGATCTCGCGGTCCGTGAGTTCGAGCCCCGCGTCAGGCTCTGGGCTGATGGCTCGGAGCCTGGAGCCTGTTTCCGATTCTGTGTCTCCCTCTCTTCTCTGCCCCTCCCCCGTTCATGCTCTGTCTCTCTCTGTCCCCAAAAAAAAAAAAAAAAGCTCACTTAAAACATCAAATATGAGAAGGTAGTATAATGAATATCTCAATTATGTATTCATCTAGTTTCTTGTATTAAGTTTTCAAAGAACAGAAATATCAGGACCGTGTCATCTCAGTCTCTCCTGACATGAAAATGCCAATACTGAATTCTGATTTAATGATTTGCTCTCTTTCTGTAGAATCTATCTGTAAGAAACATTATTTGAATGATGTGCATCTTCTAAAATTAATTTGAAACCTAGTGGACTAAGGTTCATTGTTCTTTATACAAGTGTATATGGTTCAGATACAAAATTTGTGTTTTGTTCTTTTTTTTTTTTTTAATTTTTTTAATGTTTATTTTTGAGCGAGAGAGACAGAGTGCAAGCAGGGTTGGAGCAGAGAGAGAGGGAGACACAGAATCCAAAGCAGGTTCCAGGCTCTGAGCGGTCAGCACAGAGCCTACTGTGGGGCTCGAACCCACAAACCCTGAGATCATGACCTGAGCTAAATCGGACGCTTAACCAACTGAGCCACCCAGGTGCCCCTATGTTTTCTTCTTAATCAAAAATTAAAAACTTATAACTTGGAAAACATAGAACTAAATTTGATACTCAATTTTTTAACTTGCTGATATCATGAGCTTGAAGGTGTTTGTTTTAGTTACCTACTGCCATATAACAAATCACCCCCAAACTTAGTGTCTTAAAATAACATTGATTTGTAATTTTTTTTACAGTTCTGTGGATCAGGAATTTGGGCAGGGCTCAGCTAGAGGATTCTTCTGTTTTCTGTGACTTCAGCAGGGATCTGTCAGCTGGTAGCTGAGCAGAGCTGGACAGTCTAAGAAAGCTTTGTCACATGTCTGCCACATGGCCTCTTCACAGCATGCTAGTTTCAGGGTAGTTGGACTTCTTACATGGCTTCTAGCTTCCAAGAGGGAGAAAAAGGAAGCTGCCAATTCTCTTGGTTTCTAGAGCTTGAGAAGATCACTTTTACCTCATCCTGTTGGTTAAATCTTGGCCAGCCAAGTTTTAAGGAGCTAGGAAATAAGCCCTCTCCCTCCCTACCTCCCTCTCTCTCTCTCTTTAAAATTTATTTAATCTCTATACCCAGTTGGGGCTCGAACTTACAACCCTGAGACCAAAAGTTTCATGCTCTTCCAACTGAGCCAACCAGCTTCCCCTCCTTTTAGCCCCATCTCTTGATGGATGGAGTGACATGTGCACAAGGAGAGAGAAGAAATCAGTCAATGGCAGCCATCTTTAGAGGGTAGTATGTGCCCATACCAACTGTTTAGCAGTGTCTAATTTTGAATTTTATTTATATAGTTTTATTGTGATGAATCCTCTTTACCTTGTATTTTAACTTGTAACTACTCCAAGTCCTCTTAGAAATAGACAGGTTATAAATATTAAGTAAAAAATTATTACGTTAATTTAATAGAAAAGATTTTGGGATAGTGGAGGGGGGCCATGCTGAGCCTCACAATTCTCATTGCCATTCACTATACATTTATCTTGGATTAACAGGTATCTTGGATTATTTAGAGTTCAAAAATTTCAAAACATCTTTGTTTAGGGCTATACTAAGAGAATTTTCTGCTTTATTTTAATTTCCCTGATCTGGAAGATTTACTGATGTATTTCCATATATGTATTTTAAGCCCTGATAAACTTTGTGGAGCATAATTCAGCAAAGACTATCATAATTTAAAATCAAGATGAGGCACCTGGGTGGCTCAGTCAGTTAAGCGTCCGACTTCGGCTCAGGTCATGATCTCACAGTTTGTGAGTGCGAGCCCTGCGTCGGGCTCTGTGCTGACAGCTCAGAGCCTGGAGCCTGCTTCTGATTCTGTGTCTCCCTCTCTCTCTGCTCCTCCCCTGTTCACACGCTGTCTCTCTCTTTCAAAAATAAATAAAGATTAAAAAAAATTAAAAAAATAAAATAAAATTAAGATACTCTTTTAGTAATTCTACTTCATAAGTACACAGATATTATTTACAGCATTGTCAATACTGAAACAACACAAGAATTCATCAGTGAGAGAATATTAAGTAAATTATGATGTATTCATATAATGTTATGAAATTGTTTAAAAGCATGAGGGAATTCTATAAGGAATGATGTGAAATAAACTCTGAGGTACATTAAATTAAAAAATCATGATGAGAAGCTGTGTAAGTATGTCACCACTTTCATTAAAAAAATATAAATGCTTTTATATGTATAGAATACCTATGAATACATAATAAACAAGGAAAGGGAGCAGGATGATTGGGGGAAATTTTCTGTTTACCATAACTCTTTAAGACAGTTTACTTTTTATATCAGGTACGTATATTAACTACTCTAAATATTAACTTAATGGGGTGCCTGGGTGGCTCAGATAGTTAAGTGTACAACTCTTAATTTCAGCTCAGGTCATGATCTCATGGTTCGTGAGTTTGAGCCCCGTGTCTGGCTCTGTGCTGGCAGTGCGGAGCCCGCTTGGGATTTCTCTGTCTTCCTCTCTGTCTGCCTCCCCCCCCCCCCCATTCTCTTTCTCTCTCTCAATAAATACATAAACATTAAAAAAATTAACTTGAAAAGTGCTCTGATAGGAGTATATGGGTGGCTCAGTTGGTTAAGCATCTGACTTTTTTTTTTTTTTTAATGTTTATTTGTTTTCGAGACAGAGAGAGACAGAGCATAAATGGGGGAGGGTCAGAGAGAGAGAGGGAGACACAGAATCTGAAGCAGGCTCCAGGCTCTGAGCTGTCAGCACAGAGCCTGACGTGGGGCTCGAACTCAGGGACCGTGAGATCATGACCTGAGCCAAAGTCGGACACTTAACTGGCTGAGCCACCCAGGCGCCCCAAGCGTCTGACTTTTGATTTCGGCTCAGGTAATGCCCTCACAGTTCATGAGATCCAGCCCCGCGTCCGACTCTATGCTGTCAGCACAGAGTTTGGGATTCTCTCTCTCCCTCTTTCTCTGCCCCTCTCCTGCAGTCTTTTTCTCTCTCTCTCAAAATAAATAAATAAATAAATAAATAAATAAATACTTTTTAAAATGTCCTGATAACTTTGTTTCATTTGTTGGTTATCTTTTTTGTATAAGCTGGAATGTTGGATGCTCTATTCAGACAGGAGTAGTCTAGCTTCAGGGAGCCTAAAGGCCAGTAGGAAAGATTAAACACATGTACCAAGTAATGAGACTGCTTGCTAGAGTTGTCATTTTAGCATTGTTCAATTTTTTTTTTTTTGGAATGCCATTATGTTTATTGGAATGCTGATTTCTTATTGTATTGAAACGTTCTTTATGTTCCAAAAACACGTTCCTTATGAGGTCTGTGTTTTGCAGATAATTTCTGCAGATATTTTCTCCAAGTTTGTGACATGTCTTTACATTTTCATAACACTGTCTTTTGAAGAGTAGAATTTAAAAATGTTGTTTTACTGTGATATATCAGTTTTTCTTTTATGATTTGTGCTTTTTGTGTCAGACCTAAAAACTCTTTGTCTAACTCAGTTTGGCAGACTACACCTAACTGAACCCACTGCTTGTTTTTGTAAATCAAGTTTTGTTGCAACATGGCCATGCCCATTTGTTTACACATTGCCTATGGTTGCAATATGACAGAGTTGAGTATTTACAGTAGAGACTGTGTAGCCCATAAAACTTAAAATATTCACTGTATAGCCTTTTGCAAAAAAAGTTTGACAACCCCTAGGCTAACCTAGGACCCCCTAATTTTCTCCTAAATTTTGCTCTAGGTGTTTTATAGTTTTGCATTTTTAAATATTTAGGTCTATTAATTTTTGTATAAGATATGAGGTATAAATTGAGGCTCTCCTCCACCCACCAAAGGGATTGTCAGTTGCTTCAGTAGCATTTGTTACAAAGCCAATTCCATTGAATTACCCTGGTACTTTTGTTGACACTCAGTTGACTGTGAATTTATAGATCTGTTTCTGGATTGTCTCTTCCTTTCTCTTGGATTGTATGTTTATCTTTATGCCAGAATTACAAGGTCTTGATAACTATAGCTTTAAACAAAGTCTTGAAGTCAGGTACTGTAAGTTTTCCAACTTCTTTTTTTTTTTTTTTTTTTTTTCCAGAATTGTCTTGAGTATTTTAGGTTCTTGTCATTTCCATATAAATTTTAGAATCAGCTTGTCAGTTTTTACAAAAAAAAAATCTCCTGGGATTTTAATTGGGACTTAGGTTAAATCTATAAATGCATGAGAATTGCTGGTTTTTTTTTTTTAATTTAAAAAAGAAAAATTTTTTTTTAACATTTATTTATTTTTGAGACAGAGAGAGACAGAGCATGAATGGGGGAGGGGCAGAGAGAGAGGGAGACACAGAATCGGAAGCAGGCTCCAGGCTCTGAGCCATCAGCCCAGAGCCTGACGAGGGGCTCTAACTCATGGACCGTGAGATCGTGACCTGAGCTGAAGTCGGACGCTCAACCGACTGAGCCACCCAGGCGCCCCGAGAATTGCTGTTTTAACAATATTGATGGATCTGGTCTTTGAGAAGAGTATATCTCCATTTATTAAGATCCTTGATTTTTCACTCAGAGTTTTATAGTTTTGAGCATACAAATCTTCCATTTATTTTGTTATATTTATCCTAAGTATTTTTTGATATTAATGTAATTGCTACTGTTTTGTTCATTTATTTCTAATTATTCATTGCTACCATATAGAAGTACAATTGAATTTTGTGTGTTGACTTTGTATTCTGCAATTTTGCTAAATTGTCTTACCAGTTTCAGTAGTAGATTCTTTGGGATTTTCTATATAGACAATGCTATCATTTGTGGAAAAAAAAAAAAGGCATTTTTGTTTCTTTTTTTTTTTTTTTCATCTATAGGCTTTTATTTGTTCATTTTTCTTGCATTGTTGTACTGGCAGCCCAGTACAGTGAATAGGAGTGGTGAGCAGATGTTCTTGCCTTATTCCTGATCTTAGAGGGAAAGCATTTAGTATTTCATGATTATGTATATTAGCTGTAGATTTGTTGTAGACTCATGTCCTAGGCTGAGGACCTTCCCTTCTGTTTCTAGTTTTCTGAGTTTTGAATCATGAATGACTGGGCTTTTTCTAATTTTTTTTTTACATCTATTAAGATGATCATTTATATTTTAGTCCATTGTTAGGGTGAATTTCATTGGTGGATTTTTTTTTCATATGTGGAACTAATATTAATATTAATAGTGCATTGCTGGGATAAATTCTGTTTGGTCATTATATATATTCCTTTTTCTTTATTGCTGGATTCATTTTTTTAATATTTGTTTAAGATGTTTTGTGTCTATATTCATGAAAGGATGTTAGTCTGTAGTTAATTTTTCTTGAAGTTTTTTCTTTTGTCTGTTTTTTGTATCAGAGTAATGCTGAAATTTATGAGTAGTGCTTATAAGATGAATTGAGAACGGTTTTCTTCTTATGTATATTTGGAAGAGTTTATGTAATATGGTATAACTTCTTTTGTAGATGTTTGGTAGAATTCACCAAGGAAGCCACTTGTCATGGAACTTTCTTCATGGGAAGGTTTTAAATTATGAATTAAATGTCCTTAATATATTAAGAGCTATCCTTATTATCTGGTTTCTTCTTTTAGTGAACTTGGTAGTTTATCTTCAGATTTTTAAGAAATTGGTACATTTTATGGAAGTTGTAAAATGTATTGCCATAAGTTGTTCATAGTATTCTTTTGTTATCCTTTTAGTAGCTATAACATCTCTAGTGGTGCTCTTTTTTCATTCCTGATATAAATGATTTGTGGCTTCTCTTTTTTGCTTGATCACGTTAGCCAGAAGTTTATTCAATTTTATTGAATGTTTCAAAGAACTAGATTTCAGTTTCATAGATTTTCTCTAGTTTTTTTTTTCAATTTTATTTCTTCCTTCTAATGGCTTTGTGTTTAGTTTATTCTTTTTCTACTTCTCTAAGATGAAGGCTTATTATTATTGGTTCAAGACTTTGCTTGTTTTCTAATATAAGCATTTAATGCTCTTCTGTTTCTAAAAACTATGTAGGTGGTATCCCACAAATTTTGATATGTTCTATTTTAAATTTCATTCAATTAAACATATTTTTAAAATTTCTTACTCTTTGACCCTTGGGAAATTTAGGAGTGTGTTGTTCAATTCCTAACCCTCAGTAATTCTTTATTTTTCACTTATTTATTCTGATTTAATTCTGTTTTGGTCAGAGAAAATACATCATTTGACTTTAATTCTTTTAAATATGTTGAGGTTCATTTTATGGCCCAGGATGTGGTCTTTCTTGGTGAATGTTCAATGTGCCCTTGAAAAGAATATATATCTGCTCTCATTGTGTAGAATATTCTATAAGTGTTCAGCTAGGTCAAGTCAATTGATAGTGTTTTCAAGTCTTCTATGTCTTAGCGATTTTCTATCTTCTACTGATTAGAATATTGATTATTATATCCTTTGAGTTAGTCTTTTTTCATAATTCCATTTTATGTAAACTCTTGGCTTATTCTATATACATAGATATACATGTATATACACACGTATACACTTATATACACATGTATAAATACATATATGTATGTACACACATATGTTAGTATGTATATCTATGTATATATACACATATATTTTAGCAGTTGCTGTAAGTCATGGCTTTTCAACCTTGGCACTACTGGTATTTTCAGTTGGATAGTTGTTGGGGACTGGAGGGGATATTCTGTGTGCATTGTAGGAATTTTGGCAGCGTCTCTGGCCTCTCTCTACTAGATGACAGTAGCACCCACTCCCCACCCCCAGTTATGAGAACCAAAAATGTTTCCAGAGTTTGCTACATGTCCCTGAGGGAGTAAAATACCCCCCTGCTTGAGAATCACTACTCTAGGGTTTAAAAGATACAACTTTAGCTTTTGATAATCTTTGTATAAATAACATTATATATTTCATGTGTCACATGATCACCTTATGCCCGAATACTTTATTTTCTGTCTTTCCTCTTTATGTATGTTGTCATAAACTTTGCTTGTATATATGTTGTTAACCCCACAATACATTATTTGTGTTCTTCATTCTAAATGTTCTTCATTCATTCTAAAATGAATAAAAATAAGAAAAAAACCGTACTTTATATTTACCTTCTCTTTATAGTGCTCATCATTTATTTTTGTAGATCTACATTTTTACCTGGTAACTTTTACCCCTGCCTAACGAACTTCCTTTAACATTTTTGATGTTTGCAGGCAGTGCATCCTGTCAGGTTTTATTTGTCAAAACATTCTTTCTTTCTTCAATTTTGAAAACTTTTTTTCTGGTGATAGAATTTTATGTTCAGCTTTTTAATCTTTCTATGCTATTTTCTTTTGCTTGTGTAATTTCCTGAAGAGAAGGAAATTTTAATCTTTGTATGTAGTAATTTTTTTTCTCTGTCTGCCTTTGGGATTTTTTTATCTTTCTGCATTTTAGCTATGATCTATCCGTACATATTTGTGTGTGTGTGTGCACGTGCGCACACACACGCATTTAGGTATATTTTATGATTCGGATTCTGCAGGATTTTTTTGCTGTTTTGTTGTCTTGGATTCATTTGGAAAAATTCTTGGCCATTATCTCTTCATCTCATTTTTTTTGTTTCCTTCTCTTCAGGCTTCAGTTGAATATTAGATATTTTGTTATAATTCTACAGCTCTTGGATGCCCCGAGCTGTATTTTCCCATCACTCTTTTTACCTGTTTTCATTTTGGATTCTTTCTACCGACTTGTCTTTTAGTTCACCAATTCTTTCCTCATCTGTGTCCAGACTGCTTTTGAGCCTGTCTCAGGAATTTTTTTCTCTAATAGGATTTTTCTGTTGTTTCTATCTTTTATATTTTGCCTTTTTTTTTACAGTTTCCATCTCACTGGTGAAAATGTCCATTCTGTTTGTGCATGTTTTCCATCTTTCCTACTAGATCATTTAACATATTTATAGTTATTTTTAAATGGCTGATACTTTCAATAGCAAAATCATTTCTGATTGTGTTGATTGCTTTATCTCTTGACAAAGGGTTATTATTATTTTTTTGCTCTTGTGTATGCTTCATAATTTTTGATTTAATGTTCATCATTGTGTACAGAAGAATAGGAGAGATTGAAACGCTCTTCTTTTGTTAGGCTGTTTGTGCTGGAGGTTGAGTCAATCTAATCATGAACCGAGTGAGGTTTGGATTCTTTTGCCCTCATTACCTTCATTGTACCACAGGCTTCAAATTTCTCCAGCAGTTGGCTGCTGTTCCCTTGCGTCTAGAGTGTGGCATGTGGTATTACAGGATTTTTTCTGTGTTCCTGTACCACCCTCATCTTTCAACAGTCTTTGCATATCTGTGTACCAGAGAGATTTCTCTTTATGTTATTGTCCCTCTGCCCAGTGATTATTGTTGCTTGTTACCCACGCCTGTGTCTGTGGGGCAGGGCAGGCTTCTCTTGTCCTAGTCCAGACCCAATCCTGGTCAGGCCCTATGTTCCTGGGTGTTGGTGGTGAGGCTTTCTTAGCTTTTCTGCTCTTTCTCCCTTGTGGTAGTCAGATTCTGCCATATATTTGTATTTGGTCATGTAGTAGTTGATCCCTTTTGATATTGGTGCAGGATCCTTTTCCCATGACTCTTTCCTGCTCCCTCCCCAAAAGTGGCAGAATTTTTTTTTTTTTTTTTTTTTTTTTTGCCTCTACCTTTTCCTAGCATCAGTGTATCTTTGCCTGTGTCTTGAGGCTTGAGACTGTTTCCTCCTCCTCCTCCAGAGGCAGAGGCATTTTGCTTGTATTCTCCTCTGAAGCAGTAGATTTTTGCCTGGATCCTAGGTTGAGAGGGTTTTCTGTCCTTCCCCTAGTGGCTCTAGGCTTTTGCTCTGTGTTTGATGAAAGGTTGAGGAATCAGGCAGGGTTTCATGCCCATTCTTGTAACCTCCTGCACACTTGCCTATTGATGCAGGGCTCTCTCTGGCTTACCTTTAATTTTTCTTGTGAGCACCTGGCCGAGGCATGCAGAAGAACTTACAGTTGAGTGTAAACTCTGCGTGTGTCTGGGGTCTCCAGCCATTCCAAACTGACACATCAGTCTACACTTAGTCTTTAAGAATTTGTTAAAATCTTAGCTGATTTCTTTTTCTTACACACGTGTACGGTGACCACTTCTTTTTCTGTGACCTACTGAAGGTAAAACAAGTTATGTGTGTGGTCTCTCCTTGGAGGAACTTGTCCCTCTTTGGAATTAAATTTACTTGGTTGCCCTGTGACCTTGACTCTTTGTTAGGCTTAAGAGAAGTTTTCATTTGATAGATCTGGCTTTTACTCATGAGGGTGGGATTGGCATTCTTTTGTGGCTCTCTGTATTCTGAGTGGAAGTGGAACCCTTAGAGTTCTTGACAAGGTGTGCTATTTCAAACAGCTCTTTATTCTGATCCCTCTTTCATGCTTTCTCTTGCCTTCATCTGCCTCTTGAGTATTTCTTCGTTTAGGATTGAACTTAAGGGGCTCTTTCTCCTGTGAAACCTTTTCTGATTCCACTAAGTCAGAATGAAACATTTCTTGACTTGTACAACTGTCTTGACTCTTGTGCAGCTGTATTTCATTTTTGTCAGCCCATTGAAGCTCTCAGTGAGATTGGGCAGCTTTTATTATCTGAGGCTCCTCACTCTCATATGACTATAACAGTTGATAGATTTTTAGATAGGCTTACAGTAAACTTGAGAGAAAAGATAAAGTGATGTACAAGAGAACTTATATTTATCAATAAAATTACAAATTTGTGAAATCACACTACATAGGTTTCTGTACTGTTTTGGTCTGTACAGTTGCTGCTCTTGAACTCTAAATTGCTTTTAAAAACAACACTTAAATTTGTGGAGTCTAATCTCTTACAATCGCGGGCCTAGTTACCCAAACTAGTATATATTCATGTAATGAAATGTCACGGCGCTTTAAAAACAATGCTGAAACAGACCCTAACATGGAACACCTGTAGGATGTGCTGATTGAAAAAAAAAGTAAGGTGTAAAACTGGGAATTTTGTTTAAGAAGATAGGAGGAATAAGACTGTTCTTCAGTTAAGTGTATTTACATAAAGAATTGCTGGAAGGACATAGAAAAAACTAACAAAAGTGGTGACCAATAGCAATCAAGGGCAATGTGAGCTGCATGTGGGTGACATAGGAATGAGACTGTTAAAATATGTGTTCCTTTTACATCATTTTTCAGTTTTGATAAAATATTTTGATGTCAGTGTATGCAAAAGATGTAAACTAAAAATACTAAACACACCTGTGGATCTTAAAAGATAATAGGAAAATCTGAAAAATACTTCAGAGATGATAAAAATGTTGGCCTATGAAATAAAAATTGTGTATGAGATACCTTTATTTTATGCACATCAGATTTTATAAATGAAAAGACCACATACAGAACATGGAAAATTGCAAAGAGCAAGGTTTTATGAATTTATGAATCTGGCTCCAGGTGAATAAATATTTAAGAAGGGTGTCTTTCTAGCACGGTTAGAGAGGTTTCGGTTCTTGACTCAGTAGTGGAATGGATGATGCCTTAAAACAGAAAGGAGCAATGTGTATAGGCAACAACCGTAACAGAAAGACACAGTACTCAGAGTAGACTGGGCAACCATTTCTTACTCATGAAATCACTTGGCATGTCCTGGGAAACTGGTAAAATGTATCTTAACTGTTGTTGGGACGAATTGGAGATGAGAATACCAAAGAATATTCTTACCACAAATTAAAACATATAAGGAAACAACAATTACATTACTGCAACAGATTATAGCCCAGAAGTCAGCCTTATTTTAGAAAAACCAATGAAATATGTGGGAAAAAAAACCCTTATAAACCAAAGGATGGTGAGAATTACTGAATGTTGTCAGGAAAACTGGTTGGCAATTCAGAAAACAGTTTAGAGTCAAATCTCATTTCATACATCTTTTGGGATGAAGTATTGAAACAATTAGCCTATAGACAAGGTAAAAATCAGAGTATTTATCTGCTATCATTGAAGGAGGAGAAATTTCTTTTTTTTTTAATTTTTTTTTTTCAACGTTTTTTATTTATTTTTGGGACAGAGAGAGACAGAGCATGAACGGGGGAGGGGCAGAGAGAGAGGGAGACACAGAATCGGAAACAGGCTCCAGGCTCCGAGCCGTCAGCCCAGAGCCTGACGCGGGGCTCGAACTCACGGACCGCGAGATCGTGACCTGGCTGAAGTCGGACGCTTAACCGACTGCGCCACCCAGGCGCCCCGAAGGAGGAGAAATTTCTAAGCAGAGAAATAATAAACGGAGAAGGCAGTGGTGGACAAATCTGGCCACCTAAAAATAAAAACTTTTATATTAAAAACTAGCAATTGAAAAAACGTTCAAAGTAAATGAAAGAAATAGTGTTTTCATAATAATAACAACCTACACAAACAGTTAAGGAAAACATGAAGAAACCGCTTTCCCATCCCACCTCCCATAGGACGGGAAGAGGAGGTGTACCAAAAGTTTGGAAGGAAAGGCAGTGTGAATAATGGGGGAAGGACCTGATTAACGATATGTAAAAGGCTCACTGGATAGCATTCATTGTTTAAAATTGGAGACTTTAGGGACACCTGTGTGGCTCAGTCAGTTAAGCCTCTGACTTTCTGCTCAGGTCATGATCTTGCAGTCTGAGTTCAAGCCCGTGTCGGGTTCTGTGCTGACAGCTCCAAGCCTGGAGCCTCCTTCGGATTCTGTGTCTCCCTCTCTCTCTGCACCTCTCCCACTCATGCTCTCTCTCTCTCTCTCTCAAAAATAAATAAACATTAAAGAAAATTAAAGTATATATAAAATTGAAGACTTTAATGTTAATAGCAGGATCAGTCCACATGGTTGTGTGTTTTCTCTCTAGCAGGTGATTAAATCCAACCAGCATTAGGAATTTGAGGGTGGTGAAGTGGAAGGAAGAAAGTAGCATACTCAGTAGATGGATAGCTTGGGTGACAGTCAAGATTTTGAGACTGGTAATAACACAGTAACTACCTGGAGAAATGAGAGCAGTAGAGCACATCTAAGGGATCAAGTCTGGACCTAGGTTAGGAATGATAGATTGGGATATTGAATGACAAAGAGAAGAGAGTAGGAAGCCAGATGGCTTGAGCTTGAAGGCAGGAATGGGATTGCTTGTGAGTTTGGGTCTGGAAATATCACTGTGGGGAAGGTTGATCCCTACTGTGTTAACCTTCACTGTAGAGGGCTCCTCTCAAGAGCCAGATTTAGCCCAGCGGTTGAAAGCAGTGTTCACTGATAGGTTGAGGATGTAGAGGTGATTTGTTTCACTATGTAAAAGAGTTTTCCATAGGTTCCCTGGGGAAAAGGTTAAAAGGAAGGGCAGTGGTGGGGGAACACATGGGGTGGGTGAGAAAGCACAGAGAAGACTGGGGTGTGAAAATAGGGGAGAGGGTAATTGGCCAGAATGGTTTGTGTTTTGAATAAAGCCCAGGGATTATGGGTGGAAGCCATAGGTAGAATTAACTGGCACAGTTCCTGAATTGACCTGTGATATAGTGATCATCTCTGGACCTAATCCACTGTGTCTTTGTGATCTAAAGGGAATATTAAATTTAGTGAAAAACTTAACCCTGAGTGGTAAAGCCTAAACCAGTTAAGCTTTAAGTAATGAAAGCCAGCAGGTTTCACATTTCTTATGCATCCTCTGATAATCTGCAAAGCCCCCCACCGTTAGGAATTAGCTTTGAGATAAAAATGGGAAGATATAATACTATCATTAGTTTAGAAAAAATCAAGTTTGTCATGTCCCAGTGACAGTGATCCGGTAAGGAGCCATTGCATTGAGGTATCTTCTGCGAGGAATCCCATTCCCTCCTACTGTTCCACTTTACCTAAAACTGGGTGAAGCCACTGCTGCTGGGGTAACGTCAGCAATTCTGATGAGAGTAAGCTAATAGTTGAGGGTCGCGGTCTCCTTGGAATACTGATGCAAAGCCCAGTTTGCTACATATCTTCATTGGGGATCTGAACCTTTTTAAAGCTAGTAACTAATGATCTCTTATTAATTAATTAATTAATTATTGAGCTTTTAATCTTTAATTTCAATTTTTAAAATCTGTAGTAGGGACAAGGATGAGAATTGGCATTTCTTGAATAAAGCATCTGTGTAAGAATTTTCGTGTGCTTACAGGGAAACAATGATATGTAATAGAATCTAAATCTGTAATGTTTTCAGTAGACTAAGTGTATCTTCTTTCTTCTACTGTAGATCTGTCCTTATTAGTGGAAATGTAACTGGAACCGACTCTGATGATAAAATCAAGGACCATCAGCAAGATCATGCAGTAGAAAATTTTGGTTCCAAATGAAGACCCCAACATTTAGAATTTCTACTTTTTCTAAGGTATTTGAGGCACAATTTTACTTTAATCTGACTCCTTGGAAGTCATTTTGTAATATTGGTTTCTATATACAGATTTCATAAGTTTAAAAGTTTTTGTGTTAGAATGCTTAGCTTTTATGGAAAAATTCATCCTTCCCTACCCTTTTGCCCCCAAAACAGAAAAGATGCGGATTTAAAAGGGAGATCATCTTTATGATTAGTAAAGCATGTCAATTATAAGGAATATACTGGGTGCAGATTGAGACTGAGTAAACTAGGTTAGATAATAGTTTTAATTTTATTATTTATTAAATTATTATTTATTATTTATTAAAAATGTCAATTTAGTAATTATTTTATGTATGACCCTCTGGGATAGGCAGATGAATTAAGCATTCTGACAGAGTCTGCTCACATGATACATGAGATCTTAGTGATTGTCCTTTGGTTTGATTTGGAAACCTTTTTGTTCTTGGTCTCCTAAACTTATTATTAAGGGTTTTTTATTCACCAAGAGGTATCACTTTTACATGGACTGTCTCTGTAGGACCTTTGGGATCTGATAGGTCAGTTTCACTTGGACCAGAAAAGGGAGATATGTAATTAAAGAATCAAGTGACACTTCCAAGTCATGGGGTGGATCCCACTTTAAAGACTACATATGCCAGTTCAAAACAATGAATGGAAATGTAGTGTCAACAAAAAACATAGTGCTATCTATTTTTCTAAAATACATATAAATTCTAAACTGAATATAGTTAGGTATTTATTTAAAAACAAAAAAAAGTTTTTTTCTAATGTGTTTCCAAATAGGCAAGAAGTATGGAAAATTATTATTTCAGGGGGCAGGTCAAAGTTGGTGGTTCTCTGTATATATTATAGAGGTTTGTAAATTAATCTTGCTCGAATACAGAGAAAAAGATCTGAGAAAAATGTATCACTTATTACTAGGATTATTAATTTAATTTTGTTCTGTTTTGGAAGAAGAATATGTAAAGCAATAAGTTCTAAAATAATAAGAATCCATGACATTGGAAAATCCTGACTGCGTCAGTTAAAATAAATGACTGTCTTCTAAAGGGGCTGGTGTAACTGAACAATGTTTGTCAAAGAAAAGTTACCTTGAATCAAATAGACGAAAAAGAGATTGCTTTGATGAGAAGTTTTAGAACTGTTCTGGCAGCTAGTAGATATCTTGTACTTCTCTAAATTTTTTTGTGTGTCATTTTGAATCAAATAATAATGATGATTAAATATATAATTTGTCTTGTTTCCAGAACATTTCTCTTATTTTTTAACAACATTAGTCGAATGTCCAAGCTTTCCAAAGAATGATTCTAGATAATGGGGAAGAATATAAATTATTTATAACTTCCTTATAAATGAAGTTGAAGGCATTTTTCACTACAAAGGTTTACTGTTGGGGCTAGAGAAGCTAAATACACTCATTTGAAAACCATTTAAAAACAGTCAGAAGATGAGCACATAAAATCAAATTCTAGAAGTCCTATCTGAGTACTATGCTCAGATCTCAACAGAAGTTAAGATTAGGGAATAGGAAGTTCTGATCAATTGGATTTGCTAATGAATTGGTTGTGGTTGCTAACTATGGCTCTACTTGTGAAAGTGCAACATAGCCAAATTTATTTGCCTAATTCCTTAAATTAGGATATCTCTAATTCATCAGTTTCTTATATCTCCCCACTCATTTATTTCCAAGCTTTCACACAATATCCTTTATTAATATTTTTTATTTTCCCCTTTGAAAATGAAGAAGTGAAAATTTCACAAACAAAAATTTCACGGAAGTTTTATATAATACATTTCGACAATATTTTTTTGTAAATTTTTTGAGGGGGGGGTGCTTTAGGTTTTGAGATTGGATCAAAGCAAAATAAAATCAGTACCTGAATTATGGCCCTAGAACATTTATAAGGTTATATCTTAGATTACAGTTTATATTAAGTTAAAATGGTACCTTTAAAAAATGTTTGGACTCAAGAAAACATTTGAAAACAATTGTCAACAGGGTATATTGAGGGAATAGGTGTTCCCTTGCTACATTTCTCTCTGTGGGATGATGGAAAGAGCACAGGCTTTGGCTCTTCTCCTTCCATGCCACCCTGGGGAATTGAATTAATATTTCTGCCTTAGAAATACTACTTTTTAGACTTGTGATGAAAAGTGAAATGTGTATAAATTTTATAAAATAATGCTTCTCAGTGTGAGATTAATGTTGTTGCTAAAGACGGAGAAGACCACACCAGTAAGTATTATTCACAGTTACCCTTCTCATAGCAAAAAACAGGTCAACTCACACTACTAGTGAGAAGCTTGTAAAACCAGTTTCAAAGTTAATGGCAAATATTATGCTTGGAGAGAAAGTAAAATGAGCTTTTGGCAAAAATCCCTTATCAAAGGCATACCATCTGGAAAAGCAATTACTGTCATGTGTGCATGCTAGCAGAATTTTTTGTTTTTCAGTTGGATGAAAGCACTGATGTTCAGAGAACATACCAGCACTTCATAGAGATGTGTTACTGTTTTATCACTGAGAAATCCATACTTGGGCAGAGGATTTTTGTTGTTATTTTGTTTTGTTGTTGTCCTTGGTGATGGTGGTTGGTGGTCTTTGTTTTAGTTTTAAAGCCAGTGTTGCCTGGAAAAGTTGCATTGGTTCCTGTGATTGAAGCCCAGCAACGTTGGCTGCAGGGAAAGGGTACACTTAAACTGCGAAGAAAAGAAATTGCACCAGGATATCAGTTCATACCTGCTTTTTTCAAGGAGAATTGGCATTCAGTAATGTAATTTCTGATTGTGATTTAGTATCAAAGTAGTAAAAATTGTGGATGTAAGTGATTTTTGGCGACCAAAGCCATGACTTTTCAGTGTTTTATGAAGAAATGGCCAGTAGGTATAGGATACTGCTTTTCCACAGTGATGAATGCTGGTGCTGTAGTGTGACAGGGCTTTAAATGTTTAATTTTTTAGTAAAGTAAGGTAAATATCTCTTTACTACTGATAGTGCCATTTCTATGATTTTAAGGGGGCATAGCATAGCAAATACATTAAGTACGTCAAATAGTCACAGCATCATGAATTTTAATGTTAAGGATGAGGTATGAGGATTTCCAAAAGTCTGAATTATGGTACAGAATAATTCAACTTCTTTTTTTTTTTTTTTAATTTTTTTAAATGTTTATTTATTTTTGAGACAGAGAGAGACAGAGCATGAACGAGGGAGGGTCAGAGAGAGAGGGAGACACAGAATCTGAAGCAGGCTCCAGTCTCTGAGCTGTCAGCACAGAGCCCGATGTGGGGCTCGAACTCACGGACTGTGAGATCATGACCTGAGCCGAAGTCGGCTGCTTAACCGACTGAGCCACCCAGGCACCCCAGAATAATTCAACTTCTAAGAGTTTGACCATTTCCCCATACTTGATGATTTTATCAATTATTCAAAGAAAAAAACAACAGTGAAATTTCATTGTGCATTTTAAAAAACCATACCCAAATTTTGGAATAGAACATGAAAAAATATGCCAGAGTCAGAATGCCAGCAGAGAATAGGTTCGGAAGCTTTTGTTTTTTTTTGGTTTTTTTGTTTTTTTTTGCATTTAATGGAATGCTGAAAGTAGACTTCAGTGAGACATAGTGCTATAATTGATAATTTCTGGGTCTGTGTTCAATCATAATATTCAGAGTGTATAACACAGCTGATTTATAATGAAGAATTAGGGATTTTCAATTTAGTAGAAATATAGAATAAGAAGGAAATAAGTTGAATATGGAAAGCGGCTTATGGTTAAAGATGATTGCAGACCTGGGCACTTGAAATCTCTGCAAAGAAGTTATCAAACATGAACAGGGTGTGTCAGAACAACGAAGGTGCTTAATTGGATGGGCTCTGGCTGGCCAAAGAGGAGACATTTTGAGTATCGTAAGTATAACTGCAGTATACTCAGTCATATCAACTTTAAGTCCCTGAGTACATAATGATAGTTAAAAAAAAAAAAAGAAACAAACCCCAAAAACTCACGAGTTTTCTTTGGAGTATGCTAAGGATCCCACTGTACCTGAAAGTAACCATGTAGTTGAGGAGAGGAAGTTTCTTTTCTGGGGATTATTCCGGTTAATAAATGAAGAATGAGTGATCAGTAGAACATCACCATTTTTTCATGAATCCCAGGACCTAAGTAAAGATTATTGGTGGCTGCTAACATCACAGAGAGACAGCCAGACATTAGGTTTCTCTCAGTGAAAGTTCACAACACTACCTATTAAGTATTCTTGCTAAAAAATTGAACTTGAGGGGCTCCTGGGTGGCTCAGTCAGTTAAGCGTCTGACTTCGGCTCAGGTCATGATCTCGCAGTTCACAAGTTTGAGCCCCATGTCAGCCCTGTGCTGACAGCTCGGAGCCTGGAGCCTGCTTCAGATTCTGTGTGTCCCTCTCTCTCTGCCCCTCCCCTGCTTGTGCTGTCTCTCTCAAAAATAAATAAATATTTTTAAAAAAAATTGAACTTGAACCTGAATTGCATCAAGCCTCTAGCTCTCATTGCCAGTTACTGGAAACATAAAAAACAGGGAAACAAATGAAATGATACTATGGAGATGCAGCCAGCAAAATCAAGGCTTTGGGGAAGTCCTTGGGACACACAACTTGTTTTTTTTTTTTTTCAATGAATAAGTTGTAGGGAACAAAAGAAGAGAAGTGACAAGGAAACCTGAGATTAATAGCAATGATTGGACTTTATTTAGGTCCAGATTTTAATACATAAATATTTATGAAATAATCAGGGAAATTTGAACACTACATATTTAGTGTTAAGAAATTATTGTTAATTATTAGGTGTGGTAACAGTATGTAGTTATATTTAAAAAGAGTCATTATCTGGGGCGCCTGGGTGGCTCAGTCAGTTAAGCATCTGACTTCGGCTCAGGTCATGATCTTGCGATCTGTGAGTTCGAGCCCCGCATCGGGCTCTGGGCTGACAGCTCAGAACCTGGAGCCTGCTTCGCATTCTGTGTCTCCCTGTCTCTCTGCCCCTCTCTCACTTGTGTTCTGTCTCTCTCTGTCTACCAAAAATAAATAAATGTAAAAAAATTTTTAAAAAAAAAGTCATTATCTTTTAGAGATACATACTGAAATGATAGTGGATGCAAGGATGTGTCTGGGATACGTTTCATTATTATCCAAAGTAGAGGGGAAGCTGTGGGTGGGGATTAAACCAGATTGGCCATGAGTTGATGTGATCATTGTTTAAAGTAGGCACCTGTGGTGTTGGGGGTGGTGGTGGTGGTGTAATTCTTGGTACTATTCTCTAAGTTTTTTTGAACATTTCCATACGAAAAAAGTCCAGAAATTTACATTCTCTTTGTTGGCTTATAGGAGGACAATTGAATTATATGTATTTAGCAACCTGCCGAATTCTTATTTCTGATAATTTCCTGAGTCTGTTGGGTATTCTGTATAGAAAATCATATTGCCTATAAAAGGATAATTTTACTATACAGTGCTTTCTATTTATCAGGCTTTTATTCTAAGCACTTACACATATTAACCCATTTGATCCTTGCAGGAGCTCCAGTGATGCAGACATTAACTTGCCCAGGGTTACTAGCTGGGATTTGAATCCAGGCGTTCTGGCCCCAGAGTCTGTACTTCTTTAGGTTTTTGTATCTCTCCTTGTAACTTCTCTCTGCTCTAATCCCTACACCTTTTATTTTTGTCTTAGTGTGCTGGCTAGAAGTTAAATTTTAAATAGCAATTTTCATTTGTAATTTTGATTTTGGAAATTGTCTTTATACTTAGGGGAGCCAGAGTCCAGTTGAATTTACTTCTTTACAAATGTAAGGTACTCATTACTAGTCTAAGAATTCGTGTGTAGCAAGAAACAAAAAGAATAAAAGTGTATTGTAACAGCTTCTAGTGTTTTTTTGTTTTGTTTTATTTTGAGTTTACCTCCTGATCTGTAAGCAGCCTATTCATGGCTCATTTTACTTTCAATTACTTGTTGATTTCTTTGGTCCTGTTTGCTGAATTTCTTTGTGAATCTTAGATAAAAATTATTCCTTCCTTTCCCCAGCCCTCACATCTGTTATATAATTACTTCCCACCTGACTTTACATAGGTTGCATGAGACAAAATTAGACAAAGCATGTAGTATGTGGTTTAGCACATAATATATATCTAGTAAAAATATGCCTTTTGGCTTAAGAGATAACTACTTCATAATGTTTTTTTAAAAAATAGTTCCTTTTCTTTAATTAATTTTTAAAATGGGGAAGGGTGGGTATATATGGCTTAGTTACATTAAGAATTCCTAAGCCTGGGACGGGTGGCAAAAACTGTTGATAATATGTTATGGTGGTTTAATGAATAATCTCTGTGTTCTCTGTAAAGAGCTTTTTTATAATTTTCTCTGAGTTTGAGAAAGGTTACTGGGAGAGCTGGTTGTTAAAAGAATACTTGCCTGTTAGGGGGTGAGGTGGGAACAATTTAGGGGGAAATGTGACTTGTTCCAACCACATGGGTTTTAAGATAGCTAAGCTTCATGAAAGGAGGCATATAGGCTCTAGTGAGAAGGAAAATTTTGGTTTCACCCTCAAGAGAAAGATGAATCACAATTACAGCCTTTCCCTAAAGATTATGGCAGGTAGCCATTTGAAGGCATGGGCTAGTTAAAAGTTGTACTATTTTTCTGTACTTCACCACGCTCCTCCCTCTAACTCAGGTACACCTGTGATTTTATATAGCAATAAACTGAAGCAACCTAACATATCTTAAATTGTATTTTTGAAAATGATGGGGCACTTGGGTAGGGCTCAGTCATTTGAGTGTCTGATTCTTGATTTTGGCTCAGGTCACGATCCCAGGGATGTGGGATTGAGCCCCGTGTTGGGCTCTGCCCTAACCATGGAGCCTGCTTAAGATTCTCTCTCTCTTTTCCCCTGCTCTCTGCCACCTTGCACATGGGCTTTCCCCCTCTCTGTCTCTCTGTTTCTCTGTCTGTCTCAAATAAAAAAAAGAAAGTTGACATTAAGCTATTTGGAAACTAAAGATGCTAGTAGAGGCACAGGAGTTCCATTTGTTCAAATGACAGCTATAATCATTGAGTGGCATAGCTATTAAAATTGAATAATCATTCGCTTGACAATTAAAGAGGAGGTTTTGTTGTTATGGGCTATAGTTTATTGGTTAGAGATAAAATATATTTTTTGAAGAATAAAATAAATGTGTATGACAGAGACTCACTTTCTTCTCTGATCATGAAGGCTTTGAGTAGAAAGATGAAATACTTTCCAAATGACACATGGATACTTTGGAAACCAAAAGGTGCTCTGCAGGATTAAGCATAGCTGAGAGGTACTCAATTTAACATCTGTTATCAGTTCGTTGGTAAAGGTGTTTATTGTTCTGAACATGACCTTAAATGAGAAGGCATAGCTAGTGTCAGAGTATGGGATTAGTGAATCTAAGAGAAAAGAGAGCTGATATGAGGAAAACAAAAAAATAATAATAAATATTTAATGTTCACTTTGTGCCAGGCACTATGATAGACATTTTATATGCATGTTAAGATTTTGTCCAAATAACTCTGTGACATGTAAACTATTATTGCATCTATTTTATGTATAAGAAACTGAGTCTTAATAAGGCTTACTTTTGTTTGTTTGTTTTATTTAAGTAGGCTTTAGACCCAGTGTGGGGCTTGAACTCAGCCATTCTAAGATCAAGAATCGCATGCTCTACCGACTGAGCCAGCCACACATCCCAATAAGGCTTACGTAGAAGTTAACTCACAGTAGAGTCAGGATTCATCTATCTCTTTCTCTTGGGGTGAAACAAAGTTTGACTTCAGAAACTAATTTTTAATCAGAATTAGAAAACAAAGGAATCATTCTAGTTCAAACACACTGCAAAAGCATAGATTTGGCAAAGCCAGTGATATACGGATTTTGCTAGTTCAGTGTAAATTTCCGATATGCTAGGGCTCCTGAGTTATTGTAATCACAGATACATTAGTTAGAGATTCTCATGCAAGAAAGGTCATAGTTCTAACATACTACTTAATAGTCAAATCACATTTTACTATTTTAGAGAAGAAGGAGGGGTGCATTATTTTTGAAAACAGTGTTTGATATGGAGAACTTACCAGTATTTTATCACTTTAGTTTCAATTAAAAATGAACATGGAAGGGCGCCTGGGTGGCTTAGTCAGTTAAGCATCTGACTCTTGATTTCAGCTCAGGTCTTGATCGTGGGGTCGAGAATTCAGGCCCTGTGTTGGGCTGCATGCTGGGCGTGAAGCCTACTTTAAAAAAAAAACAAACAAACATGGAAATGAATTTAAATAGTCATTGAAATTTTTAAGAACTTTTGGACATTCCTTGAGATTAGATATTACTTACGTTATTAAGAAACCCTCTGCCTGTTACAGGTCTAGCAGTGTAAACATAAAGTTAGGTTAGGTGCAAAATTGGGAATCTCTGTCCTTACTCTTAATATCATATGGATATATTTAACGCTAATTAAAAGTGAAAGCCTGACTATAGTATAAAACGTGCATTTGCTTTTATAATGGGCCTTATTTAGTCATTTCTAAAGCTTTTATTTAAGTTGAGATTAAGTATACTTTTCCAGTTGACCATGCAATGGTGAAAAAAACAACATAAGTTTTGGGTTAAGCCACAAAAGAAAACCTCAGTAAATTCTAGAAAAGTTGAAACTTTTTGTGTCCATTTTCTCCCTACAACAGAAGTTTAAAATGCACTACTCCAACCACTTGGAAAAATCAAACAAAAACTGTTCTTAAATAATAGAAGATCAAATATAAATAACAAATTATTAAGTAACTGAAATGAGACTCAGGCTAAGACTAATACTGCTCTTAGAAGTAAATTGATTAAGGGAGGCTTAGTCGGTTAAGCGTCCAACTTGAGCTTAGATCATGATCTTGCAGTTCGTGATTTTGAGCCCTGCATCAGGCTCTGTGCTGACAACTCAGCCCTTGGAGCCTACTTTGGATTCTGTGTCTCCTTGTCTCTCTGCCCCTGCCCTGCTCACGCTCTCTCTCTCTCTCAAAAATAAATAAACATTAAAAAAAAAGTAAATTGACTAAAAAAAAAAATGAACTCAACCTCAGAATTTAGTGTAACAAATAAATAAAGTCAAAATAAATGCCTCAGAGAAAGGAAGGATATAAATAGGATAAAAACAGAAGCTGATGGATTAAAAAACAGATACTAAGGGTATGCCAGGGTGGCTCAGTCAGTTAAGCATCCAAGTCTCAGTTTTGGCTCAGGTCATGATCTCATGGTTAGTGGGTTTGAGCCCCATGTCAGGCTCTGCGCTGTGAAGCCTGCTTGGGATTCTCTCTCTCTCTCTCTCTCTCTCTCTCTCTCTCTCTCTCTCTCCCTGCCCCTCCCCTGCTCTTGCTCTCTCTCTCAAAATAAACAAACAACAAACTTAAAAAAAAACAACAACCAGGAACTGTGGAATTGAAAAATCTAAGAGCTATTTCTTAAGATTAAAAAACAAATAAATCTCATTTTATCAAGGAAAAAGATAGAAAACCAAAGTATGAAAGAATAATGGGAATATATATATAGAGAGAAAAGAGATTTTTTAAATTGTGAGACAGCTTTATTTAACTCTAAGCCAGCTGATTTGAAATCTCTCTGAAATGAATTGTTAAACACTCAAACTGCGTTAAGAAGAAAATCTGGGTAAACCAAGGATTACGGAAGAAAGTTTAAGGAATTTTTTCCCAAAATTGATTCTGGGGCCAGATCATTTTGCCAGTGAGTTTTTTCTAACTTTCAAGGAACATGTAATTCCTATGGTGAGAAACTGTTCTAGAGATTATAAAAAGATGGAAATATGCCCAACTAATGTTATGAAATCAGTATGACTATCTTAACAATGGTTACTTCATGGGAATGAGGATTCTTTTGGGGAGTTACTGTTTTAGTTTTTCTGTAAGCACAGATTTTTATTGAAATTAAGATAATTGAGAAAAAAACAACCCAGAAACTAAAAACTTAGACAAAAAGGTGTCTTTGTATCTATAAATATATTTGCTGTTACTAGTGCTGTTTATTCCTTTGTGTGGGTCCAAGTTTTGACCTGATATTCTTTTCCTTTTGCCTAGAGAGCATTGCATGTCTTGTAATGGATTTTTCTCAGCCTTTGTCTAAAAGCCCACATTCATTTTGAAATATATTTTAACTGGATATAGAATTTTAGGTTGACAGTGTCTTTCTTCCAGTACTTAGGACTAGAACTCCATCAACTTCTCATTGGTATAGGTTCTGATCAGAAGTTTTTGTTTTTCTGTACATAACAGGTCTTTTTTTACACTTCTGGCACCTATTTACATTTTTTCTTAATCACTGGTTTTCAACAATTTTCAACAATTCAAATATCTATAGTTATAGTTATAGTTATAGTTATAGTTATAGTTATAGTTATATATTTCTTTTGAGAGAGAGAGAGAGAGAGACCTGGCTTACAGGCAAGGGGCAGAGGGGGAGAGAATCTTCAGCAGGCTCTACACCCAGTACAGAGCCTGACATGGGGCTCAGTCTCATGACTGTGAGATCATGACCTGAGCTGAAATCAGGAGTCAGACGCTTAACCAATTGAGCAACAACCCAGGTGCCCCTGATTATGATATTTCTAAGTATGGTTTGCTTTGTTTTTCCTTCTTGGATTTTGTTGAGCCTCATGGATCTGTGGGTTTATGGTTTGAAAAATATCCATTATTTCTCCAAAGATTTTTTTTTTTCTGTTTCTGTCATGTTTTTCCCTCTAGAGTTTTGGACCCCAATTCCATGTATATCAGATTGTTTGGTATATTGCTTCAAATCATTGGTGTTCTCCTTCTGTTTTTCCTTTTGTTCTTCTAACTTTTTTTTTTTTTTTTTGTATTTTTGTTCCTCTTTGTACTTCATTCAGGATATTTTTCTATTGCTGTGTTTTCAAATTAAGTGTTAATCTGCTGTCAGTCCCACCCAGTGTATTTTTCATTTCAGATACTCTATTTTTCATTTCTAGAAGTTCCATTTTGGCCTTAAAAAAATCTTACACTTATCCCTCAACACTTCCCATGTGTTTCTGTACCTTCTTGAGCATATTGAGCATATTTATAGTAGCTTTTTTAACATCTTTGTCTGCCAAGTTCTGTGTCTCTGTCAGTTCTGCATCTGTTTCTATTGATTTGTTATTCTCCTGGTTATAGGTCATATTTCCCTTTTAATTTATATGCCTGGTAAATTTTCACTGGATGTCAGACATTGTGAGTTTTATGTTGTTGGGTGCTGGATTTTGTTGTATTCCTTTCAATGATGTTAGTGTAAGTTTTGGCATGAAGTTAAAATTTTTTGAAATCACTTTGATGCTTTTTTGAGATGTGCTTTGTTTTGAGGAAGCTTCGTTAGGGTGAGTCTAGAACAGCCTATTTTCCTAGAGCTAATTTAGAGTTGATAACTTCTGAGAACTTAATGTCTCATGTATTATGAAGTCTTTTCACTCTACTTGATGGGAATACAAACTATTCCTAGTATGAGTTTTAGGAATTCTTTGGCCTATTTATTTTTCAGTGGTCCTTCTATCAACCTTAGGTAGTTTCTTCTCATACATAACAGATCACTACCTGCCAAAGCCTTGAAGGGCAGATCTCCAGAGCTCTGTTTCTGGGCACAGTTCCCTTTTCTCTGGTATGCTTTTCCACACATTATGGCTGCCTTGGCCTCTCTGAACATCAGTCTCTGTCTCCTCAACCCTCTGAGATTTCCAGGCTCATTGAAGCCCTCACTGTCTATATTGCATCCTGGAAACTGCTTCAAGGGTGTGGGGTGGGGCAGTTGTAGGGCTCACCTCATCTCCCTTCCTCACCCCTCCATTTTCTCAGTGACCCACTCCTGCTTTGACTGTTGTCTAATACCTGAAAACTGTTGTTTTATTAATCTGTCTTACCCATTTTTCTGGTTGTATAAGGCAGGAGGATTAATTGGATTCCTCTTACTCCATCACAGCTGTTTGTGGAAATACTTGATGGATTATCTTTTCCTTCTTTTCTGTGGGTTAAGATGTAGGCCTGTGTAAAAGAAACCAAGAAACCAGTTGCCTAGTCTCAGTGTCTCAGGTGTTAGACTTACCTGTAACTGAGGCAGAAAGAGTCCCTAGTTGCTTGTCCAAACCTTTTGATAGTAATAAATAGGCAATTTTGCCTGGTGCGTCCCTTCTCATTTTCACTCTCTGGAATCTATTGCAGTGGTAGAGTGGTTGATCAAGGATTATGGTGCTCTGAAATCTTGTTCAGATACCAGTAAGTTTTTAACACTCTTACTTTAAGCTCAATTAAGACCCATTTCTATTTACTTTTCCTCAGGCTATTACTCACCTTTAATTTTATCAGAAGTTTTGGTTGTTACTAGCTAGCTATCTAACTGGTTGTCCTTTTTCACCTGGGTTGTATTTACTTCATTCATCATGTATTTTTCTGCATCACAGTAACTTTTAGGATCTTGGAAGGGTTTGATCTTTATGCATTATATCTTCAGTTTTGTTCCTGCTTTCTGTTCTTTCTTTCTCTACTCGGAAATGAACAAGTGAATAAATAACTGAATATAGACAAAACATTCACACATACACATGCCCAGTGCATTTTCTCCATTCTGAGATTTTTTTTTTTAATTTTTTAACGTTTATTCATTTTTGAGAGACAGAGTATGAGCAGGGGAGGGGCAGAGAGAGAGGGAGACACAGAATCCAAACCAGGCTCCAGGCTCTGAGCTGTCAGCACAGAGCCCAATGCGGGGCCCAAACCCATGAACCATGAGATCACGACCTAAGCTGAAACCGAAGTAGGACGCTCAACTGACTAAGCCATCCAAGTGCCTCTTCATTCTGAGATTGTTAATTGTGGTATGTACTATTGATTTAATATATCCTCAAGAAAAAAGAAACATTAAATTTATTTTAAAAATTTTTAGAAATTAACTGACAGAAGCATACATTTATCCATATAATTTCTATACCATCTTCTTTGGAATCGTGAAATCAAATCTGATCCTTTTTCACATTCTCACCTGTGCTTGCTTTTTTTCTTTATATTTTATGATGATATAGTCTTGAGTCATATGGGAAATGTTTGGATTTAACTGCTTTTCTTTTTTGGCTAAACTCATAGTTTCAGTTTTTCTACAGATAAACTGTGAATTAAATAACTTCCTTTTTTCTTTTTTTTAAATAACTTCCTTTTTGAGACACCTGGAAACTTTTGACAAATTCATACCCAGTGGTTGGGTGTTAGTACCTTGTAAAAATGTAAATTGGCTGCACCACTGTCTCTCTTCCAACTCAGATAACTCTGTGATCTATTTTGAGAGGTTGGGCAATTTCTCCTGGCTTTAATTGTCCTTGCTTGTCCTGCAACAGACAACTTTTCCACCACAATAGCTTTTTATTTCAAAGATTCATCATAGTTCAATCTTTCTGAAAATACTCTCAAGCAACAGGTAGGCTTTTAGATTTACCTTAAAGTTGAACTGTGTCTGAGTTAACCTGTGCAGTTAACTTAGCTGTGGTCATAGTTGGTTAAATAGCTTCTCAGGAAAGGTATTTCCCATAGATTTACACATGGGTAAGCAGTGACAAACATCACAACTTACCCTTTTCCTTGGCTAGGGGGAGGGGTTTGGACATTAATTCTGATACTTCTAGTTTCAGAAACCTAAAAATATTATTTTAAGAAAAATAGATATCTTTAGTATTGAAAAAATATGATTTAGGAAATGAATATACCATGAGCAAGCATAAAGTCTGTCAGGTGGTTGAATTATTTAATAAGTTTTGAGATGATCAAATAGCAGCCACAGAAATTGGTGTTGAAGCTGTCTGTATGCAAATGTATGGTAACGTTTTAAAATTGAAAAGCTAATAAAACTGTGCAAAGAATAGTAAGAAGACTAAAAATTTTACCATAAAAAATTTTAAACACATCTATATAAAGAAAACTAATACAAAGCCAAAAATAAAAATAATAACAAAATGGAAAATATTTACAAATATGACCTTAAATATTATCTAACATTACTATGAATATTTAAAAATATTTACAGTACAAAGATCCAGTACGTACATTGATAAAGTCATGCCCATTAGATCATAAGGGGGCATAGAGTAAACAAACATAAGAAAAAGAGTCCAGCTTCCTGGGAATTAAAACAACAGTGAATAACTTTTTCATACTCATTGAATAAGTAAACTATTTTTACTTATATTATGGGAATCCAGTACTTATGCATTGCTTTTGGAATTGGTACAGTTCATTTAGAGAGTAGTATGGTAGTATTTATCGTAAAAATCATAAACGTATCTGTGATCATTGATTTAGTAATTCTACTCTTGGGAATTAACCCTGAGTAAATAATTCAGAGCTATATTCACAGTAATATTACTTATAATAACAAAACTGAGGACAACCTAGTTGGCCAACAGTGGGAAGTTTGATGTATTATGCTCAGTTAATATCCAAATATTTCATATCCACTCTGTGTAAGTGTAAGCATGGTGACAGTAGGGACTGTATCACTTTTGTTCTCTGCTGTAACACCATTGCCTAGAATAGCTTTTGATATACACATGCAGAACCTGTTTTTAAGTACCTTAGTGAGGAAGAGAGGGGAACAAATTGGCCGATGAAGAATTTTTTGTAGACGTTTGAACTGGAGTATGGAAATTCAGTAAATATGGATTTCTGTTGGGAGCCAGGAATTGTAAAAGGCACTCGAGAAGGAGGGCCACTCTGAGGAAAGGCCTGGTATTAGCGGTTGACTGGAGGATAAGGTAGGAGCTGGGGCGCAGGTTAAGGCAGTGTTCTGTGTGGACTTATATGGAAAGAAGCTAACTGGGTGAGACTTCATTCTGTGGTATGGGAAGTCACTGATGATTTTTCAACAGAGACTGATGTTGGGGTGCCTGCGTGGCTCAGTTGGTTAAGCGTCTGACTCTTGATTTCAGCTCAGGTCATGATCTCATGGTTTGTGAGATTGAGCCCCCAATTGGGGCTGACAGTGTGGAGCCTGCTTGGGATTCTCTGTCTCTCCGTCTGTCTCTGCCCTTTCCCTGCTCACGTGTGCATGTGTGTGCGCGCGCGCTCTCTCTCTCAAATAAATACATAAAAATAAAAAAGTTGACATTGGAAGAGTTACTTAATTCGAGTTCAATCTGGCATTTGTATACAGAACAGATTCAGGCAGGGAGATCAGTTTAAACTCTGTTGGAAATGGAGTGGAACTTCATGCGAGAAGTCCACTTACAGTAATTGTAAAACTATTTTGTTTTCCATCTTGACCTGTGGATGGGGATGATTGTCCCTTTGTGCTAATGTTATTTTTATTAATTTTAAGAGTTAAATTTGGTTATGTAAAAGGACAGTGCTGTTAGGAGAATAAATAAAAATTTAAATATATAGGAAAAATTTTACCGAAATCTTATGCTTACAACGATTCACAAAAATGCTCAGGGTCAAAATAAAATTGTTTTAGGAAGTCTCTATTGAACTATGCCACATGGATATGGAATTCTTTCAGCTTTACTTTCATTTTTGTAAATCTCTCCTTCACTAAAGATAGAGGAAAACTATGTCAAACTGTCGTTTGTTTTGTCAAAAGTATTGTTAGACTTTCTTTAAAATTATAATCTTGTAGCGAAGGATCAGACGTTTAAAAATTATGAATTGAAGGCCTGGTTTGCTCTCTAGGGCTTTATGAAAAAGAAGGGTTTCCATACCCATCTAGTTTTTAACATGTTAGTGACACTTGGGTAGTGAAAGTTGACATGCATGAAGCAGTTCATTGTGCTGAATTAGGGTCACGAGGTTTATTTGGAATAAACTAAGACAAGATTTTTAAAGAAAAACCAGTGTGTTGCCAATAGTGGTGCAAAACTAAATCTTCATTGTTTACAAAATAGAGAAACATAATAAATTATCTGTAGATATACGTGTGCAGATTCTTTAAAAAAAATAGCAAGCATTTTATGAAGTAATTGGCCAGTATTTTTGCGCATTAATGTTTAACATTCAGAATTAAAAATTTAAAGGAAAGCTTTATATGACAAAATGATGAATTTTTAATTGAATTGACAATTCAGTTGAATTGTTTGAGTAGTGGGTTAGAAGAATATACCCAAGTGCCTAATACCCAGGGTAAGAGGTTGAGTTGGAAAAGGGCTTTGCTGAGTAGGTGATATTTTACCCAAATCTTAAGATTATTTATTTGAGTATGTACTGTCTACTCTGCATGCCAGATATTGGGTGTGTGTGTGTGTAATATATAGTTCGTTCTTTAATGGACTAACAATTGTTTATAAACTGTAACAAATACTGACATATGGGTAATAATAATGTGCCATGGGAACATAGAGATTAACTTGGAAAAGGGACAGGAGGAGAGGAGAGTTAGAGCTTTGCAGAGAAGGTGACATGAGCTGGGAATTGAATGGTGGATAGACCCACACACCCTGGAGAAGAGCGAAAGGTATGTTCTTAGATGTAGGGAGTGCAGCATGAAGGGGTGTATAACAATTTTCTTTCCTTCTTCTCACTAAATATAAATAAGCATTTTGATCCTTTAATTGGTGGCTGTAGAAAAAAGCTTTGTTATTATATCAAATCATTTCTCATAGAATTCATTTAAGATACCTTAACCTATTAAAGTAAAAATTGTGTAGACTGCAAAGAGTTATGGGATGCTGGAAATGTTCTAAATCTTGATTGTGGTAGTGACATAGGTGTTTTCTTTTGTTAAAATTAATTCCCACTTAAATTAGTCGTGTTTTATTGCATATAAATTTTATCTAAGTGATGTTGATTTGAAAATTGTCTGTGAAATCACATTTTTCCCCCAAATTTATAGCTGGTATATAGATACTGGCTTTCTAAAGAAAAGACTTTCAACTTTCCATTGTCAAACTGAATGTCCCAACAAAAGGACAAGCATATAGCATTTAGCAGAATGAAAGTCCATGCTTTCATGGCACTTACATTTTAGTGGAGGAAGAAGACAGATAATAAAGAAAAAAAACTCATAGTTAATTTCAGGCGATTAAGTGGTATGACAGAAGTTAAAGAAGAGAGTGGTAGGGAAGAGTTGTCATTTTAGGTAGGGGGAGCCAAGTGAAGCCAGAATGAGAAATTAGCCATAGTATCAAGCTTGTTGATTGTGTTTTTAAAATATGACAGACACTGAACTCACTTAAGATTAGAATGAAGACTGGATACCTGTGGAAATTGCATATGTAATTATATGTATGTAATTGATTATGCAATTGTAAGGTAGAATATAAATGTTGAAACTTAAACAAAATGAAATAAATTGAGATGTGGGAGTTATGAGTATACTTTTCTCAATTTTTG
This sequence comes from Panthera uncia, assembly GCF_023721935.1. Classification (NCBI taxonomy): domain Eukaryota; kingdom Metazoa; phylum Chordata; class Mammalia; order Carnivora; family Felidae; genus Panthera; species Panthera uncia. The sequence continues at coordinate 20,830,983 of NW_026057579.1, read as the reverse complement.
TAGCAGAAATTCAGTTAATTCTATCTAAAATTGAAATGTGAGTTAAAAAGCACACGCAATATTGGCTGATAATCTTTTTTTCTTAACGTAAAAGAATCCTGACCGCCATGTTTTCTGATGAGAAATCTGCTGTCATTCTAACTCGTGTTCCTCCATATGCAAATGTACTGTTTCTCTCTGGCCACTTGCAAGATTTTTTCTTTGTGTTTAGTTTTCAGAAATTTTTATGTGTCTGTGTCTGGATGTCTTTAGGTTTAACCTGTTTATAGTTGGCTAATAAGCTTCCTGGATTTGTTAGTTATGATTTTCACCACATTTGAGAAATTGTCAGCCATTATTTCTTCAAGTAATCTTACAGTGCACACTCTTTCTCCTCTCCTTCTGGGACTTTGATGACATGAATGTTAGAACTTATGTAGTTGTTCCATAGGTCTCTGATGCTTCATTAATTTTTGTCAACCTATTATCTTTCTATTATTTAGACCAGATACTTTCTTTTTAAAAAAAATTTTTTTTTTAACGTTTATTTATTTTTGAGACAGAGACAGAGTGTGAACGGGGGAGGGTCAGAGAGAGGAAGACACAGAATCTGAAACAGGCTCCAGGCTCTGAGCTGTCAGCACAGAGCCCGACTCCGGGCTCGAACTCACGGACCGTGAGATCATGACCTGAGCCGAAGTCGGCCGCTTAACCGGCTGAGCCACCCAGGCGCCCTGAGACCAGATACTTTGTATCAATTGATGTTTAAGTCCACTGATTCTTTCTTCTGTTTTTCTGCTCTCAGTTTTGGCTGTTGTATCCTTCAGTTCTAAAATTTCCATTTGGTTCTTCTTTGTATCTTCTGTTTCTTTGCTGAAATTTGCTGTTTTCGCATTTGTTTCAGTACTGTTTGTAATTGCTTATTCGTTCATTTTACTGATACCTGCTTTAAAATCCCTGTTAGATAATTCCGATATCTTTGTCATGTCAGTACTGGTGTCTTGTAATTGTCTTTTCTCATTTAGGTTGAAGTTTTCATATATGGCTTTATTGTTTGTTTGTTTGTTTGTTTGTTTTCAGAATGAATTTAATTATTATAAAAACGAATCGGGGAGAATAAGAATAAAGCGGAAACAGAACCAGTCTTAGCTGTATAAATTCAATTTCTTTCTCTCTAAAGTAGAAATTACAATGTCTACTTTGTAGACTTTTTTTTGAAAGACTACATGAGAACATGTAGGTAAAGTATCCAACCCAGTCCCTGGCTTACAACAAATGCTCAGAAAATATTAGTTTTGCTGCCGCCGCCGCTGCCACTGCTGCTGCTGCTCATTCTCCTCCTCCTCCTCCTCCTCTCCCCCGCCCCCACTCTGTTTTGAAATCATTTCTGTCAGCTACATAACACTTTAAGGGAAGAGGCCCTTTAAAAGAAGTCTTCACTCCTCCCTCCCCACCAGTTCTTTAAATTGATTGCTTAATACAAAGATTGGCCTGTTTCTCAATACTGCCTTAGTTTTTTTTGTTGGGGGTAGACTTTTTTGTTGTTGAACTTCTTGTTCTAGGCCCCTAGGAAGTGAGCTTCCTTCTTGTTCTAGGCCCTAGGAAGTTCATCCACTTGCTTCTGTTCCTTAGAGAATCCTCTCTCTCCAATGCCTACTATCCAGGGCATTGGATATCCTTTCTTTCTACCCAGATGACAAATACACTTTCCCTTTTTGCTTTAGGGTTTTACAGCTAAGCATATGAGAAGGGTAGGAGGAAGAGGTAGAGAAGGGATGGTGGTCATGACAAATATACACAGTGGTATGGCAAAGCTTAGGAAATTCTGATAGGTTTTTAAGGCCGTCAGTAGTCCTTGATTCTTGCTGAGTTGGTAATTGGAAGCCTTTTTGAACTAATATATCTTGATTTTTTTTCCTTTTCTCATGAAACCCCTTTTGACCATCATGATGGAAAGATTTCCCCTGAGGAGAATGTGACATTTAAGCTGAATTCTGAAAGGTGAGTTAGAAGTGACTACGTGGGGGAAGAAGAATGTGCTGGCAGATAGAACCAGCATATCTAAAGGCCTTTAAGTAAGAAAGGACTTATAACATATTGAAGATACTAAAAGATGTCAGTGTGGAAATAAAGAAAAGTTGCCAAGATAATACAGGATGCCCATGTGCCTCTCTTTCCTGTAATATTAACATCTTATTAAAAACCATGGTGTATTTTTCAAAACCAAGAAACCAATATTGGTACATTACTTTTAGCTAAGCTCCAGATTTTATTAATATTGTACCAATTTTTCTGTTTCTAATATCCTTTTTCTTTTCCAGATTAGGATCCCACATTTTATTTAACTCTCATGTTTCTTTAATCTCCTCTGGTTTGTGACAATTTGTTAGATTTTTTCTTCTTTTTGGTAGCATTGACACTTTTGAATAGTACTGGTTAGATATTTTGTAGAATGTCCTTCCACTGGATTTGTCTGATGTTTTTCTTATGGTTAGATTTAGGCTATGGTGTTTTGGAAAGAACAGCACAAGAAGTGAGTCGCCCATTTCTTTACACTGTATCACAGAGTACAATATCAACGTTACTATCACTGGTGAGGTTTGTGCGCTGGAAACCAGTTTAAAACATATTACCTTATGACTCAATAGTCACCTTCTGGGTATTTATCTTAGAGGAAAAAAACTTAATTTGACATACAAATCTGTACACAAATGCTTACAGCAGCTTAATTCATAATCAATAAACACTGGAAACAGACTGAATGTTTTCCTGTTGGGTGAAAAGATAAAAAATGTGGTATATCCATACAGTGGGTTACTACTCACCAATAAAAAGAAATAAATTAATGATACATGTAACAACTTGGATGAATCTCTGAGACATTGTGCTAGGTGGAAAAAAGCCAGTCTCAAAAGATTACATACTATGTGGTTCCATTTATATGGCATTTTCTTACATGACAAAAAGACAAAGTCATTCTGATTAGACCAGTTAGGGTTTAGGTGTTGTAGGAAGGCGTGGGGGTGGGGAGGGGCACGGAAATGGGGCTCTCTGTCTTCTGCTTGTGTTGGTGGTTGTGTGGTTCTATATGTATACTAAAATTCAGAGACCTGTACACACAAAAAAAATTACTGTGTGACAATTTACAAAATATAATTTTTAAAAAGTGAAGCTAAAGTTAAAAAAAAAAAAAAAGACTGCAGAACTAGAGCACAGAGAGCAGTAGCAAAAATGATAGAGGTATGAAGAAGTAGAGAGGAGCCACATCATTTGTTCCTTATAGGACTTAATGGATTTTAAGCAGAGGAATAACCTGATTGGGTCATTTTTAAAAGAAATTTTTGAAATACTTTTAATATTCAATGTGGAGAGTGAATTGATAAACTGAAGATCTAAGAGGCAGAATAGAAAATAAGGCATTTCTTGCATCTTTCCCACAAAGATTTGTAAAGTCCCAGTTCTTGAAGTCTGTTTATGGTGTTAGGATTATTGTGATGATAAGAGTCATTATAACTACAAGCAATCCTTTGTTTCTATACTTTTTGACTTTTTTATATGACCTGTATTTTTGCACATTATACCCTGCTTTCCTTAGGAATAAACAAGACTTAGTAACCAACTAACATGATAATTGTGTAGCTGTGTCTGTCCAATATTTTGGTTTCAAAAGTGTTGCCATCTTTAGAAAAACTATTTATGCAGTCTTTGGATTATTTTTATACTTGTTCCTATTTTTTAAAAATGAGTGGAAAATCAGTTAACAGTGATAATTATAAGTATGCTTATAAACTGAATATTAGTTAAGACCATCATGAAAATAACAAATCTTTGGCTTTAGTCAGATCCTTGTCAGATTAAAGTGTATTAATCCAACAGTGTGTGTTAAGTAAGAGGGCAGAATTTGAAGAAAATATAGAAATGTTGTAATTATATTGTTGATAACTGGTCTGGTGAAATTAAGGCATGTGTTTTTTAACTTTCTAATAGCAACTTATTTTATCTTTTCACACATTTTATCTTTCTTACAAATTTTCAGGAATATATTATATGAAAATATATAAAGAATTTCCTGCAGTAATAGCGTTGCTGTTAGAAAATCTCTTATGTTGAAGTGCCTGGGTGGCTGAGTCAGTTAAGAGTCTGACTCTTGACTTTGGCTTAGGTCATGATCTCATGGTTCATGGGTTTGATCCCTGTGTCAGGTTCTGCATTGACAGTGTGGAACCTGTTTGGGATTCTCTCTCTCCCTCTCTGCCCCTCCCCCACCGTCTCTCTCAAAATAAATAAATAAACTTAAAAAAAAAAAAAGAAAATCTCCTCTAGAAATAAATAAATAAAAGAAAAAATCTCTTACATCAAACCTCATGAAATTGCCATTTTTTTTTAAATTTTTTTTTATTTTTAACATTTATTTATTTTTGAGACAGAGAGAGACAGAGCATGAATGGGGGAGGGTCAGAGAGAGGGAGACACAGAATCTGAAACAGGCTCCAGGCTCTGGGCTGTCAGCACAGAGCCCGACGCGGGGCTCGAACTCACGGACCGCGAGATCATGACCTGAGCCAAAGTCGGCCGCTTAACCGACTGAGCCACCCAGGCGCCCCAAAATTGCCATTTTTGAAGGTAAAAATGGCAGAATATTGGCAGTTTCACCTGGTAAACCTAATATTTTTTTCCCAAATTGATGCATTCTTATCTGTAATCTCGTTATTTTTAATATAGAGAAGAATATATGTTGTATAGTTAATTTTCTGGGAGATATTTCTTGGTCCTGTTTCTGGACAGAAGTCAAACTTTTTTGACTGATTTGCAAAGAGATAGCAAAACGGTGAGTTAATGTTCTGTTTTAAAAATAAATTTTATCTACAGAAATTTTTGAAATACTAGCAAGACATATAAAAAACTAAAGTCCATCTGGAGCATTCCCACAGCCCTTGTTCTCGCTCATTCTCTTCATAAGTAGCCATTGTTAAACATTTGGTGTCTATTTCAAATTTTAGTCTATTTATATTTATGTCTGTACATAAATATGTACACATATACACTGATTTAAATACACACATATATACACATACATACTTGTAGGGAATATATAGTATTGTGGAATATTTTTCATAAATGGTGTATTTATATAGTTTAGCATTATGATTTTTACATTCTACAACATATTTAGATCTGTGTTTTGTTGTCAGTTTTTTACTTTCTACATTGTTTTTGTATCATGGCTACTTTTATTTGGATCATCAAGGTTTTTACTACAGATTGTTGTATAATTTTTTAAAACTAATAACAATGAAGACAGAATTATTCTTCCATGTGAGTTCCCCTGCACCTACACGAGAGTTCCTTCAAGATAAAGAGAGTGGAATTGCTGAGTCATATGGTGTATGCATTTTTAAAATGTGTTATTTGGAAAATTTCAAACATATGCCAAAGTGGACAAATAGAATAATGAATTCCTGTTCACTTTCAACAATGATCAATCCTTGACCTATCTTGTGTATCTGTACTCTTCGCTTACTTTCTCCCTTCTCATATATATTTTTTTAATTTTTATTTTATTCTTGAGAGAGAGAGAGATGGAGTGCAAGCAGGGGAGAAGCAGAGAGAGAGGGAGACAAAGAATGCGAAGCAGATTCCAGGCCCCAACCCATGGGGCCCCAACCCATGAACCCATGGGGCCGCAACCCATGAACCATGATATCATGGCCTGAGTCGAAGTCAGACACTTAACCAACTGAGCCACCCAGGTGCCCCGTCCCCTCTCATATTTTTTTTAAATTTAATGTTTATTTATTTTTGAGAGAGAGAAAGAGAGACAGAGCATGAGTAGCAGAGGAACAGAGAGAGAGAAGGAACAGAGAATCCAAAGCAGGCTCCAGGCTCTGAACTGTTAGCACAGAGCCCAACGTGGGGCTCGAACTCCAGACCACGAGATCATGACCTGAGCCGAAGTCAGACGCTCAACTGACTGAGCCACCCAGGCACCCCACCCCTCTCATATTTTGAAGCAAATCTAGGTACCATGTCATTTGATCTGTAAATATTTCATATATTTCTAGAAAAGATAAGTGGTTTCTCTTTTTTAGAAAAAAATAATCACAATACCATTATCATATTTTAGAATGATAATTCTTTGACATTATTAAATATTCAGTGTTCAAAATTTGAATTGTTTTAATGTCAATAACATTTTGGTTTTTTTTGTATATTTTTATTATTCGTATATTTTTATTATTTTACTCGTTTGAATTGGAATCCTAATAAGGATCACAATGATTGGTTGATATGACATTTTTTAAAAAGTCTCTTTTTGGGGCGCCTGGGTGGCGCAGTCGGTTAAGCGTCCGACTTCAACCAGGTCACGATCTCGCGGTCCGTGAGTTCGAGCCCCGCGTCGGGCTCTGGGCTGATGGCTCGGAGCCTGGAGCCTGTTTCCGATTCTGTGTCTCCCTCTCTCTCTGCCCCTTCCCCGTTCATGCTCTGTCTCTCTCTGTCCCAAAAATAAATAAAAAACATTGAAAAAAAAAAAAGTCTCTTTTTAAAACTTATTTAAACTATTTTAAATAGTTTTCTCCTTTTTCTCCCTCTCCTTCTTTCCCTCTTTCTGTCTCTATTCTCTCCTTCTCCCCGACTCCCTTTTCTTTTGCTGTCTCCATTTTTTTTTTCTGTTTTTAAAATTCTTACAGTATATTGATTGAAGAGATTGGGCTGTTTGTCATGAAAATTTTTTCACACTGTGGCTCTTGTATTGCATGCCATGACATTGTTTAACTTGTTTTTTTGTCCTCTGTATTTCCTATAAATTTTTAGTTGGGTATGGATGCTTGATGAGTTTCAGGTTTGATTTCTTTTTGTCAAGACTATTTTATAGACAGTGTTGTCATCTAATATAAGGAGGCACATGGTAATAACATATGCATTTCTAATTTGGAAGATACTGCCAGATTGTCTTCCAAAACTGTTGTTTCAATATATATCCCCATCATTAGTATTTGAAGCATCACTTCACATACGTGTGAACTATTATCATCAAGATTTATCTGTCTTTTCCTTTATGATTTATGTCTACTTTTTAGTTTGAGAAATGTTTCTTTCCTCACAGCCATAAAAATATTCACTTAACACTTTTGTCAATTATAAAAAACATATAACATAAAATGTATATCTTAACTATTTTTAAGTGTGCAGTTCAGTAGTGTTAACTATATTCTTGTTGTGTAGCTGATCTCCAGAACTCTTTAATTTTGCAAAACTAAAACTTTTTTTTAATTTAAATTTCAGTTAGTTAACATTCAGTATAATATCAATTTCAAGTGTACACAACACTGAAATTTTACATCCATTAAACAAATGCCTAGTTCTCCCCTGGCCCCAGCTCTTTTTCTAATAACTTGAGACTTAATTTTCACATTTAGCTATTTTATTTCTGACTTTTCTGACTTTTTAAAAAAACTTTTTGATGGTGTGGGATGTATCTTATTTACTTTTATTTAAATAGTTTGCCATTTGTCCTGGCAGCATTTATTGAATAGACTGTCTTCCTGCTAATACCACATATATATTCTAACATTCCATATTTACAGGTGCTGTTTCTGCAGTTGGTATTCTGTTCCATTGGTCTATTTTTGTATTTATATACCATTACCACCTACTTCCAATTACTGTATTGTTAAAATAGTTTTTGATGTCTAGTAGGACAAATAACACTGCTTTGTTGTTTTGCATAATGGTCTTTGTTTACATTTATATTGATGCGTATATACTTATACTTTCTTTGTATTTCAAACCTACTTCATAAGAGACATAAAAAATTTTGCTAGGATATTGTTTGGATTTATAGATCAATTAGGGGAGAATTAATATTTTTCTTATGTATGTTGACTGTTTCTCCATTTATACTTGGAAGTTTTGCTCTTTTGGAAAGTTAGCTTTCTATTTAAAGACCTTACACATATTTACAGTTTTTTTATTCCTAGGTGATTTTTATTTTTGTTTCTTTTGGTATGGAGTGATTCTGTGTTTTGTTTTTTGTTTTTTTTTAATTGTAGTCTTCCTGTTCCCAGTTCTGATTTCCTCTTACCCTGTTTTCCATTACATTTTCATAACATTTATGACCTTGTAACAGAGTTGATAATTTAACTACATATTTTGTTTGTTGTTATTACCTGTTTTCCTTACCCTCTCCCCAACCCTGGAATGTAATTTCTACAAGGACAGGGATCTGTCTGTTATTTCTTGACATCATACTGAGCACTCCTATGAATTCTAGTAGTGATTCACCCTATTCTGTTTGAGTTTTATAAGGATAGGTTTTCATATTATATGCAGATAACATTTTAGGAGTCTTTTCCTTTCCAGAATGAATATGTTTTGTTTTCTTTTCCTTGATTTATTGAATTAGATGAGTCTTCTAGTATTGTGTTGAATAGTACATGTGATTTCCCTCATTATTATCATGTTCTTAATATACATGAGAATACATCTGTTATTTTATTGCTAAGTATATGTAATGTTTACCATTGGTGTCTATTAGGTTTTAACAAAGGAGAGTTGTTTTTTTTCCCCCTAACTTAAAAAAAAAATTATTATTTATTTATTTTGAGAGAGAGGGCAAGAATGGGGGAGGGTTAGAGAGGCAGAGGGAGAGAGAAGATCCCAAGCAGGCTCCACGCTGTCAGTGCAGGACCCAACGTGGGGCTCAATCTCACGAGCTGTGAGATCCTGACCTAAGCCGAAACCAAGAGTCAGACGCTTAACCACCTGAGCCACCCTAGATTCCCTTTTTCCCCTAACTTTAACAAAGTAGGGAAGTTTTTCTTTTGTTCCTAACTTGCAAGGAATTTGTATATTGGGATTTTTGAATTTTATCAGTGGGAAAAGGAACATAAATTTTCTCTAGGTGAGTTTTCACTATTTCATACGTGACACCATCAAGAGACAGGAAAGCTGAACATATAGTGGATGCTAAGAAACAGAAATTGAAGAGAGCTTTTGACAGTCTTACAGGGGTGGAGAGACTTTGAGTTCAGGGTTACCAGGACATCTACAGCTTGAGTGACCAAGACCCAAAGAGACTATAAGCATAGAGAAGTGAGCCCAAAAGTCTGAACCATGTTGCCCCTAGAAATTGTTGCAGATTAGTAAGCACAAGCTAATAGGCAGAAAAATAGAGCAGAAAGTAGCTGCTGAGAGGCTAAGAGGCTAAGCAGAATTTTCAGCGGTCTTATGGTACTATAGAGATAGAGGAATCTGGGTAAATATCCTAGGCTTTCAGTTGAGATCTGTGAATCACTATATCCTAGCAATAAGGGTGAACCAGATAAGTAGACCAGGTCTGAATGTGATTAAAAACTGGCCTCGGGGCACCTGGGTGGCTCAGTCGATTAAGTGTCCGACTTCCGCTCAGGTCATGATCTCGCAGTTTGTGAGTTCAAGCCCCCTGTCGGGTTCTGTGCTGACAGCTCGGAGCCTGGAGCCTGCTTCAGATTCTGTCTCTCTCTCTCTCTCTCTGCCCCTACCCTACTCGTGCTCTCTCTCTTTCTCTTTCTGTCTCTCTCTCAAAAATAAGCATTAAAAAATTTTTTTTAAAAAAAGAAAGAAAACTGTCTTCAAATTAGCTCATTGGATTAGCTCCCATTGCTGACCAGAAACTAAAGAAAATCTTCTATTGAAGAAGAGTAGCATTCACAGTCTCTACAATTTTTATTACACAATAACTGACATTCAGTCCCTAGATTCCAGGCATGCCAAGAGTCATGAACAAGAGAAAAACAGATACAGAAACACAGATGATCAGGTGTGGACTTCAGTGACAAATGTTGTGCCACTTCCTTTATCCCTTATGTTTCAGATGAGAAATCTGTCATTTGAATTATTTTTTCCCTGTAAAACATCATTTTTAGATAAAGCATCATTTTTTCTCTCTCACTGGTTTCATTATGTTTTGTCTTTAATTTTCAGAAGTTTAACTGTGATGTGTTGATGTGTCTTGTTTGTGGATTGCTTTGGGCTTAACCTGTTTAGGATTCACTTAGCTTCTTGAATTCATAAGTTTATTTGTTTGGCCAAGCTTAGAGGTTTTCAGCTTTTAATTTTTTTTTTTTTTTTTTTTTTTTTTTGGGACAGAGAGAGACAGAGCATGAACGGGGGAGGGGCAGAGAGAGAGGGAGACACAGAATCGGAAACAGGCTCCAGGCTCTGAGCCGTCAGCCCAGAGCCTGACGCGGGACTCGAACTCACGGACCGCGAGATCGTGACCTGGCTGAAGTCGGACGCTTAACCGACTGCGCCACCCAGGCGCCCTTTCAGCTTTTAATTTTTAAGAATACTTCTCAGCCCCGCCCTCTTTCTTCTTTTTGGGAGTCTGATGATATGAAAGATAAATCTTTTATTATATTCCACAGGTCCCTACGGTTCTGTTAATTTATTTTCAGTATTTTCTCTCTGTGTTCAGATTGGGTAGTTTCTTTTGTTCTGTCTTCCAGTTGAGTGATTCTTCCCTCTGTCCTTTCCATTCTGTTATATTCAACCATTAAGTCTTTTATTTCAGTTACTATATTTTTCAGTTCTGAAATTTCCATTTGTTTCTTCCTTATATTTTTCTTTCCTTGCTAAGACTTTCTATTTTTTTTAATTGTTTGTTTGTTTTAGGCATGTGTGTAATTTTTCCCTGAGACATCTTTATGTTGGCTGCTAAAAACCCTTTTCAGCTAATCTTAACATCTCTGTCATCACGGTATTGACACCTCTGGGTTGTCTTTTTTCACTCAGTTTGAGATATTCCTGGTTCTTGGTGTGACCAGTGATTTTCATTGATACCTGGACATTTTAAGTATTATGTTTTGAGACTCTGGATTTTATCTAAACATTCTGATTTAGCTGGCTTCCTCTGGCACAGCTTTAGCGTGAGAAGGAGAGGAGTACTTTGCCACATTACCGCACAGTGCGGAAAGAAGTTCATGTACCTCACTCTGCCTCTGTTCACTCTCAAGTTAGCAGGAGTACCTCATTGCTGTTGGTCAGGGATGGGAGTTCTGGCCTCCAGTGACGTTTCCCTGACTGGGAGGGTTAAGAATGCCTCAGTACTACTCCCCTCATGGTCTCCACAGGGGAGGTCCATTTTCTCTTGGGCAGTGTTGATAGGCCTGACTCCACTAGGCCTCTTCTGATACCAGCCTGTCATAGAGAGGGAGAGAGGCACTTTGTTACTCCAGGTGAATGTCCAAGTTCTCCATGTGGTCTTGGTTAACACCATGGGGAAGGAGGTCTCATTATCACCTGGCCTCCCAACTGGCTTTCTGTGACATGACTGTTGTGGGTAGTGTGGGATGCCCTGTTATAGCTTGGCAAGGGTGGAAGTCTAGGCTCCCCCCTTTGCTGGTCATGGTGAGTCCACAGTTTTTTGTCTGTTTATGTGATATTTGTCTGGGTATAACAGCTTTTGTCTAGACTGGCCTTTTTCTGATCTTTTGGCTAGGGAGAACAGGATTTCATTTTATTTGTTTGTTTGCTTGGTTTTTTGAGAGGTCTGGGTCTGCTGGTATTTCCAGGTTGCCAGCTTCTTCAGCTCCAAGTCTGAGATATTTAAGGCATTAAAGAAAACCCATACAACTCACTACCATTTCGTTTTCCTTGGACCCTGAGGTCCCTACCTTGTCTGCCTTCTCTCCACCTTTAAAGTCTTCTTATGTTTGTTATATATGATGTACAAGACTTTTAGTTTTATTTTTGCGAGGGGAATAGGGAAAAATGCATCTTTTCCACCTTCCCAGAAGTGGAAGTCTTTAAGTACTTTTAACTCTTAACTGTTTAGTTTTCATTGTAGTTAAAATTCCCTTTTAGTCTATTTGCCATATGCTTGAGTGGGTAGAATTTTATCACTATGGCTTACATTTAGGGCTTAAAAAATTTTTTTTTAAATGTTTTTATTTTATTTTTGAGAGAGAGAGAGACAGAGCATGAGCAGGGGAGGGGCAGAGAGAGAGACACAGACTCGGAAGCAGGCTCCAGGCTCTGAGCTGTCAGCATGCAGCCCAACGTGGGGCTCTAACCCACAAATTGTGAGATCATGACCTGAGCCGAAGTTGGACACCCAACCAACTGAGCCACCCAGGTGCCCCCCCCACAAATTTTTTTTTAATGACAGTGGTTCATCATCTAGAAATGGAAGTTTTAGAATTAATCTTTTAGTCTTAATTATTTTGGAGGAATGATAATTTTCTATATCTCATTTTATTAAACATATACACATAAAAATCTCTAGTTTTTGTTTGCTTCAAGAGAATTATCTCTGCATGGTTTATGTATTAATTATGCATATCTTAGTGAATTAAGCATAATACTTTAAATATGTTAAATTTACTTACTGCCCCATTTTTCTTTTTCAAGTTTATGTATTTATTTTAAGAGGTGTGGGGAGGGGCAGAGAGAGAGAGAATTTCAAGCAGGGTCCACACTGTCAGCACAGAGCCCAACACGGGGCTTGAACTTACAAATGTGAGATCATGACCTGAGCTGAAATCAAGAGTCGATCGCTTAACCAACTGAGCCACCGGGTGCCCCATACTGCCCCATTTTCTAAAGTAGATTGCATTACTTTGATGTGATAGATCCAGGTAGATACAACTGAGTGTCCTATTGTTTTCCTAATTTCAGGTTCCTTTTACACCTACTTCAGAATGAATTAATATGCTAAGAAATCACGAAATACTACTCTGAGGGTTTTAGAAATAAATGGGATAAGTTTAATATTATTTTAAATACTACCTGGATTTTTATAGTGAATTCTTGATTTGAGCCACAAATGTACCAGGCACAAGCTGGACACTGGGAAGAATATTTTCACTTTGAATTTGCTCTTTGCTTGTAGCAGTTTTCAACTTTCCTTTGGATCAGGAACCCCTTGGAGGGTCTGCTTAAAAGCTGTATGCGGCCCCTTTTCACAAACACTCACACATGTTCAGTCAGGGTGTTTTAAGGATCTTCTAAATTTCCCCAGCGTTTGCAGATCTTGGGTCAACCCTCTGCTCTGTAGTTTTTAAGACATTTGACATGCTTTGTTACTTTTTAACATATCACAACAGCAACTTTGGGAATTAGTGGCTTGTGTTCATATTTTACGATGAAGAGACTGCTGCTCACAATGCTATGTGACTTGCCTAGTATCACATAGCTGTCAAATGTGAGTCTAGAATTCAAGACTCCAAAATTGTAATAATTTGTTGAGAGAGCATCAACATTTTCTAAGGTTCTTGCTACTTACTGTCATATTGCTGCCTAATAAGATCCTGTCACCTTTTCCTCACTGACCACAAATAAGCATGCCTATTTCGTCACATTATCACATTGAGTGTTCTCCCACCCCCAGCATTTGCTAAATTGATATGTGCACGATGATATTTAACTTATTTCTTTGTGTTTAAGGATCCTCTTTCCACTTAACTCTCAGAGACTTACCAGTTTTTAGATCATTATGTATAAATTTTTAGTATGTTAAGAATATTAACTTCATTGTATTTTTTGGAAATACTTTTACCCTTTTTATTTGCCTTTTAATTTTGTGATTTCCTTTTATGTGTAGAAGTTTTAAAATAAGCATTCGGATTTCCTCTAATTACCATTTCCTCTAATTTCTTCTTTTCTTTTTTTAGTGTAGAAATACCCAGAGATTTGCTACACTCAAGTGAATGCAGAGAAACACATATATTCATAGGCTTTTTAAATTAAAAAATATTAATAATTGGAGGTTATAATTATTTGACTTTTTTGGTCATATTGTTATTGATTATTGCTCTTTTGTCTTTCAATATTTTTTGTGTAACTGATCTTTGGGGGATTTTTTTTTTATAAATGATATTATGTAGGAATCTAACTGTCTTCTCCTAAGATAGGTAATGAGTTCCAATAGCATTTATTGAATGTTTCTTTCCTTACCCAGTGTTAAGAGTCTGCCTTTATCATATATAAGTTTCCCATATATACACATATTTGTCTGTACTAATATTCCTTTGATCTTATTCTGTATCATTACATAATTATTCTGTTTTAATATTATTATAGCTTTAAAGTTTCTCTTGTCTTTCAAAAATGTTTGTCTTGCTTACTTTTGGTTTTCATTCTTACAGATTAATTTTAGAATATATTCATCAAGTTAAAAAAATAAGGATTTGAAGGATTTTGATTAGAATTGCGTGAAGTTAAAGATACATATGGGGAAAAATTGGTATCACTGTATTATTATATCTTCATGGTCAGTCATGTAGTATCATTGTTCATTTCCTCCAGCCTTTGCTGTACTTTTCTATGTTTCTTCAATACATATGCACTCTCAGAGGAATCAGGAAATCTCTGTCCCTGTACTCTTGGGGACTTCCCTCATGTTCTCTGGCTTCAGGAGTTTTTTCCTGGTTCTCACTAGAAAGCTGGGGTTTCCTTCTCTGAGTCTTAGTGCCTCCCCCCTCTACTGTTATACAGTCGTGCCCCATCGGGGCCCCCTGGGTTGAAGTAGTAAGGGAAAAAGAAAAGTACATCGTGAGGATGCTCCCCCTACTCTTCATAGTGCCCTGGCTCCTTTTTCTAGTTCCTTAGGACAGATGGACAGGTTTTCTCCTTAGGCTTTTAAGTGTCCTGCCTCTGAGGTATAGCTCTGTGACATGGGCTGGCTTCAGGGCAGAGGGGGAAAAAAAAAGGAACTGGGAACTACCTCCCAACCCCAGCCCACATATACTTCCCAGCTCGGCAGATGCCCCTTTTACTCCAGCAAGAAAGAGGGGGTTTCTCTTGGAGTTTTTGCTGTGTTTGCCTGAAGCATAATTCTGTGACTCTGCCCACCCTCATGTCAAAGTGGTAAATAAAGGTGTTTTTTTTTTTGTTTGTTTGTTTTTGTTTTTGTTTTTTTTTTAAATTTTTTTTTCAACATTTTTTATTTATTTTTGGGACAGAGAGAGACAGAGCATGAACGGGGGGGGGAGGGGCAGAGAGAGAGGGAGACACAGAATCGGAAACAGGCTCCAGGCTCCGAGCCATCAGCCCAGAGCCTGACGCGGGGCTCGAACTCACGGACCGCGAGATCGTGACCTGGCTGAAGTCGGACGCTTAACCGACTGCGCCACCCAGGCGCCCCTGTTTGTTTTTGTTTTTAAAGATTAAACTTACCATCCTGTTGAATGTTCTTCAAGTTTTGACTTCCCTTCCTAGTGGTCCTGCTATTGGTTTACTTTTTAGAGTCTTCAGGTAGTTGGTTTTAGTATTCTCTCCCGAGCTTTTAGTTGTATTCTGTGGGAGAAATCGGCTCTAGTGAATGGGCTTTCTACATCTTGGCCTTCACTGCAAGTCAAGTTATTTCATTTTGAAAGTATTTTTTATTTTTCTAAAAACTCTTTCTTGTTCCTCGATTACTGCATTTTATGAACAGATTTTTGTTTTGCTTTGTTTTATGGATATATTGACTTCTTGAATCTCTCTGTTGATACCAGCTAAAATTAAAGGCCTTTTCTTTCTTTTTGTTGCCTTACTGTCTTTCCTTTGGTTCATTGTGCCCTTGCTTTTTCACCTTAGTGCCGTCTTAGTTTTTATTAAGTAGCTGGTAAATCTTGGCTGTTCTTCTTTATAGTATTTTCAAATGAACATCTAAATCCATGGTTGCCCACTTGAATATATATATATATATATATATATATATATATATATATATATGGCTTATATATATATATAAGCCTCTTGGGGAGCAGTTTAAATGCAGATTCCTGGCCTCACAAAAATCTGATTCAGTAAATCTGGGGTGGGGCACCTAAACGCTTAGTTGATTCTGATGCTGGTTACATCTTGGTAACTGGTGTAATTCTATAAAGGTCAATGTTCTTCTTTACTTCTCCACTGAATATCGTCTTCTCCACTGAATATCATCACTGACCACAGGACTCTGCAGGTCTGCTTCCCACTTGCTGTGATCCATGGGAGGCAGAGTTCCCTTTTTCTTTATCATGCAATTGCAGAGAGGAGGCTAACAAGTAGGGACCTGTCCCTCCCTCAATTTCAGCTATAGGGAAAGAATTTATCTGCAGGGAGAGTTCTGATTAGTTCTGAGTTGTCCTCCCCACCACCCCCCTCCCCCGCCCCCATCCAAGGTTACCCCTTGCCTGCTGTTATCTCCATCTCAAAGTTCACACTACAAACCCTCTGACAAAGACTTTAGACTTAAAGTAAATGCTGACTAGTGTTTACTGTATACCATCAAAGCTGTACTGGTCTGGTCATCTTTGGTGGTTCTTCAGTCAGTTGTTTTGGGACCTGCTTATACTTGTAGGCTCTCCTGACATGAGATATCTAAGACAGGGAAGAGCTAGATGAATGGGCTCAGGTTGCTATCTTGAACTGGAAAGCCACTGTTACTTTTAAAGCGATGTTGGTTTGTAATGTGCCAAAAGGTATTTTGAATTCTCACATGAAATAAACATCATAAAGTCTGTAGCTATATTATAATTTATTCATACTCAGGTGTCCAAAGAAAATGTAGCTTCTTTATTTTTCTATAACTCATCTTTTCATTTTGATGGACCCTGGTCACTGGATAACTAAAGGAAGAGTACCAGCCTTACTCCAATCTGGTAAACTAGGTCTTATCCAGTAATTGACATTTGTCTCTTAGGATATTTCAGTCTCTCTTTGGATACTAGTCATTCAGATATCATCTCTTCTCTCACACCTTCCCACACTGGAAATCCAGACTTATGGGTCGGATGTCTGTGGCTTGTGTGACCTTGTAGTGGTGCGAGGATGTCAGGACCTGCGGGCCATGTGCTGTCTTCTCTGGTTCCTCTCTCATGTCTCCTTTAGGGTCAGTGGTTTTGCTCATCCCTGGAGTTGTGACTACTTTGGTGCCACCAGAGCCCTGTCCTTAGGTGTTCTTCAGATGTGGCCAAAGCTGACAACGAATGTTACTTGAGATCTGTTCTCTTGGTTCCTGGGATGCGTTGGCCACCTTCCCAGGTGTCACAGATAACCTGAGGCCTGGCTAGAGCTTCCCATTGGCCCCCTAGCCAGATGGTCTCTTTTCCAGGCCTCTACTATGGCGTCACTTAGCTCCTAATCACAGTGACCTGTTCTGGAAAACTCACCTTCCAGCATCTTAAATTACCTCTCCTGTAGTACTTAAGAGCTCATGGTGCCTTCCAGTGCTTTCCCAGTGTCTTCTATGGTGCATAGAAAAGGGAGACTCCAGAGCAGATCCCACACCATTCCTTAGTCTGCTAGTGCTTCTGTCCATATTTTTGAAGTGGTTATCACATCAGCTTGTGCCAGGTGTGTGCAGAGGGGAGGTGAGAGGTTGGTGGTGAGTGTCTGGTGGGGGGATGCTCTGGAAGGCAGGCACTTTGCATAGTCTCAGCAGGAAGGAGAGCAGAAGCCATTCTAACTCTCAGATTTCCTTACTCCATCAAACATTGCCTTCCTTTTGCAGCCTCATTGTCTTCCTTTTGCAGTTTCTGTGAGGAGAGAGTAATGAGAATATTGGTGGTCTACTCACTCGCTTCTCCTGTCTCTATCTCACTTTTTTTATCCCATGATCCTTTGGCCAGAATTAGGAATTTGAGACTTTAATTCACACTTTCTCTAGGTTTTATCCTCTTTCTTTTTTTTTTTTCCTAATGTTTATTTATTTTTGAGAGAGAGACAGAACGCAAGTGGGGGAGGAGCATAGAGAGAGGGAGACACAGAATCCGAAGCAGGCCCCAGGCTCTGAGCTCTGAGCCGTCAGCACAGAGCCTGATGCAGGGCTCAAACCCATGAACCGCGAGATCATGACCTGAGCCAAAGTCGGACGCTTAACTGACTGAGCCGCCCAGGCACCCCAGTTTTATCTTCTTTCTACCATAGGTAACAAGCCGTACGTTCTCTCTGTCATGAACAGAAGGAATATCTGCTCTAGAATGTGGAAAAAACTATTATCTGAGTCTTTTAGGCTTGGTTAGAAAATATTAGTGTCAAAATTATGTTTTCTTTGGGAAAATTAGACTTTCAAGGTTTTTATCTTACTGCAAAACCCTTTTATTTTTAATTCGGAAGGTGAATATTAAATATTTCTTTCTCTTTATATTCCTAAACTTCTCCAATTGCAGGGATGCTATTATAGAATGGTAGGGAAGCCAGTAGAAGGAAAAGCAAATAGGAAAAGTATATTAATAACTTTTCATAATCATTTAGGGTGTATCTACCCTCATTATTCTTCTTTTTAAAAATTTCTTTGGTTTTTCTTGCATATTTACCCTTTTGCCCTTTTAGTTATAGATTCTTATTGTTATGTTTCTGAAACATATTTTAGTTTTTATTTGATTTGTATGAAGCCTGTAATTTTGGGATCAGTTTGTGTCTTAATAATTTTCCCAAATAGGAAAATAGTCTGTGCTTCTATTTTTTTGTATCTTCTTGAAATATTTATCAACAGTGTTTTGTAAAATTTTGAAATGTGGCTTTAGAATATAGGTCTCATATTTTTTTTACATGGTTCATTTTCTTTTTGACTTTGTTATTGTTGTTGTTGTTGTTGTGTGTGTCTAAGAGTGCAAAATCCAACTTGCACTTCAGTTCCTTCTGCCTTGTGGCTGTGTCCTATGTGTTCCCATGCTACTTTACTTCTCTTTTCTCGGATTTCTCATATTTGCATTTACTAGAGTGTTGTGAGCTCAAGGGCAAGGGCTTAGGTGCTGTTTGTCTTTATTTGCCTTAGTGACTGACCTATTCCTGCTCGTAATAGGTGTGGGCCATCAGCAAACTCCTTACCTGATTTATTTTTCTCCACAGTACTTACCATATTCTAATATACTGTACTGTTTACCTATTTGTTTTATTTATTGTCTCTCTCTCCCCACTAAATTACAAGTGCCACAAAGGCAGAGATGTTTTACTGTTTTGCTTATTACCTACTGTATTTCTAATACCTAGAAGAGTAACTGGCACAAAGGTGACCAGCGATTATTTGTGGAATGATTAATTAATGAGTTGTTCAAATTGAGATAATTGCCTAAATTATTCCACATGATATACAAAATACGATAGCTATAAACTTCTGATATGGAAAAAATAAGTAATATACTCATAAAGGTATAGAATTTAAAAGCTAGGAACACCTTGATATCATCTAACTCAGTCTCATGTTGTGAAATGGCCAAAGGCGAAATGACCTGACTTAAGCACACAGTCAGTTAATTGTTGAAATGGAGCAAGAATTTAGAACTCTTGAGTAAATCTTAATAGTGGCATCTGGATATGTGGTTGTGGTTAAGAAAAAGCACAGGTTCTGGAATCAGATATAGGCAGGTTATCTGACCTTCTGTGCATCAGTTTCCTTCTCTGCAAACTAGGAATAATTGTACCTTTTCTTATAGATTGTTCTGAGATCTATATGAGACAAAGCACACTAACCCCTAACTCTTAGCACACTGCCTGGCACCGAGTGGTGGCTCAATAAAGGTAGCTTCCATTATAACTATTTGGAATATTTTTCATCTGTAGCTTGTAGATGTGAAAGACCTTTAGCTTTTGAAGGGGCTTTAATCCCTGTAGTGTGCCAGGCTTGTAATTGTGTGTTTAATGTTTCTCCATTAGATTGTAAGCTCCATAAAGGCATGAGTTGTGTCTATTTTCTTTATTTTGATGTACCCGGTGTCTTTTACAGTGCCTGAAACACGGCAGGCACTGTATATGAATGAGTCATTAAATAACTGAGAAAGTTGCTAAGGGGCTTGAAAAGAGGAATATTTGATGGAAACCTTTGGACTAACAAATATTGAGAAGAATTACTTGGGCAGCTTTCTGTGAAAACCCTAGGTAGCTTGTTAGGCTGATTCATATACTTCTAAGCAACCTTGTCCTGTGGTTTTTTCCAAGAAAGCTTCTGCTGGAAATGACAAGAATAGAATTCTTGGCCAGATTATTAGTTGAATTTATATGATATTGCCATTGTAGATGATAAAATTAGCTTATGGATCACTCTTGGATAAGGTAAAATGACCCATTGAGGTTCTAGACCTGTGAAGCTGAGGGATCAAGTACCTCAGCCGCTCTGTGGAGAACTGATAGTCTTGAGGCCCTTGCCCAGCCTTCACCTCTCTCTCTCTCTCTCTCTCTCTCTCTCTCTCTCTCTCGTTATTATAGCTTCATTTCATGAAAATCAAGAAAACTGTTTTTCTCCTCAAATTGCTATCCCCTCCTTTTTTTGTACTGTTTTGAAGCAGTAACCATGGTTACTAGTAGAGGCTCCTTAGAGCTTTAAAAACATCAGTCAGCTTCACAGCTGGAGGCAGAATGATCTAGATAAAAGCGTAAGAATAAAGCTTACTGTGGTTTTTTTCCCTCTTGTTAGGACTGAGTTCTTTCATTAGGGAGTACTCTGCATAAAGGGCAATGTTCTTTGTTCTCATTAGAGTAGACAACATTTTCATTTAAATTAACAGTAAGTTAGCACCTGGCTCCTTTTCAGTCTGGAAAGAGAGGTAATGCTGTCACTCCTCTATCCACCTGAACCTACTTTTTCTCTGTCCTCTTTCTCTTTTCTTTGTCCATACCACCTTCTCTGGGCCATTATGAGTGATAGCCAATACTGGGATTTGAGGTTCAGATGGAGAAGGTTGTGAAGTTGCAGGTTTAGATTAATGGGGGCGGGGGTGGGGTGGGGGCGGGAATGAAGGAGCACTAAAACCTTGATACAGTGGTATCAGGAGCATGTTTGCCAGGATCAAGAAGAATCAAGGGCCAGCTTTTATCAGAGGGCCCGAATAGGAGATTTCTAGAAGAAAGGCTAGGCAGCAAATAACTGTCTTGAGGGATGACACTGTTGAGAAAGGAGAGGAAATCTGTATTTATGAAGCATCTAGTATGCATTGAAAGTACCACATAGGTACTTTCTACTCTATCATGCTCTCTTTTATAGAAGGCTGGAAGGATTCTTTTAAATTTTAAAATGACTTCTAGTTATTTTCTTTGTATTGCCTTTGTATTCTGAAACTCTGCCACCTTACCATCAGGATGGTTTACACATTCTTGTTTCTTGGTGTGATCTAGACCAGATGTTGGCAAACTACAGCCTATGGGCCAAATCCTGCCTGCAGCCTTTTTTTATAAATAAAGATTTATTAGAACACAGACACCATACTAGTTTGTATAGTCTATGGCTGCATTTGCACTCTGAAGGCAGAGTTGAGTGGTGGCTGCAGAGACCATATAGCTTGCAAAACCTAAAGTATGTACTGTCTGGTTCTTGACAGAAAAGTTTGCCAACCCCTGATCTAGATGGACTGGATTAGTTCATTTGGACCAGATCCAGGAATGGTTATATAGGGAGGAAAGCACAGTCTTAGGTTCTACTCCTTGTGGACATTAGAATAGTAGTGGCATGAAAAGAGGGTTTTAGGGATTTGGATGAAAGTGGTGGGCTTTCTGGGCCCTTTTTAATCATAGGTCCCAACCTAAACTGTGAAAGGAAACTTTAGATGTAAACATTGTGGACTGGGTTTTTTGTTTGTTTTGAACATTTCTTTGCCATTTTTTATTCCTGCATACATACCTGTGTCCATAGTCTCGTGTGGACTTACTCTCATTTTCTTACTCATTTGTATACTCACATAAATGTAGGCTTACATAAGTATTTTAATTGAAAGTGACCTTGGAGATCATCTGCTCCAACATCCTTATTTTACACATGGCAAAAACTGAGTCTCTGAGAAGTTGTCATATACACCAAATATCAAAAAGCAGGTTAATGGCAAATTTGGGGAGTAAAAGCCTGGTGTTTTGACTAATTACCTGTTGTCACGCATTCACATATGAAGCCTCCTCTGTAAGGTCTTGTCCAACGTATCTTTAAGTAGGACTTAGAAAACTAAAGAAACAGCTCAAAGGGGAGAAGAGCATTAATTCTAAATTCTTATTTAACTCTGCTACTGATATCTTTGCAATTTTTAGTAAGTGTACCATTCTTTTGATAAACAGAAGTAAGAATCTAGAATATAAATCCAGTTCGTAAGGATGATTATGGATTAAGTTCTAGATATTTGTTTCATTCCCAGGTAAATGTACAATTATTCAAGTAAACACAGTCCCTATTCACAGTGTATATTCACAGTCTCTGAGTAATTTGTAAGCAGAACATTGAAGAATTCGGAATCTGTGTTGTTGTAAGTAGGTTACATAAATGTATTTTAAAAGTTTTTCAGTTGTGAACTGAACAAACTAATTTATAATTTATAAGAAAAAGACAATTTATGACTTCACAATCTAATGAGAAAATTCCTTAAGAAGATATGATTTAACTAAAAAGACAAAAAAAACTCCACCAGAAATTACAGCTGTTTTACTTTTATATTCCTGATAGGGATATTGCCATCATAATCGGGCAGAGTCATTATTTTCCTAAAAGGCCTCTCCCTTTATTGCATCAGAAAACCATCATTGAATTTTTTCTTGCTGGTTCCCCGGGGACCTATATTAGACAAGAGAAATCCTAAGAGAAGTTTCCACAAAAGATCTACGTTGGAAACTGTACTATAAGAGCGGATATTAGCATCCTTTTGACTTATTCCAAAGATGATTTATAAAACCTTAACACTAGTATTATTTGCCTATATTTAATTAATCTCTGCAGAGTTATGTAATCGTTCCTTCTCTTCCTGTATGTGATAAGTCAGGCCGCTCTACTGTCTTTCCTTTTACATTGGAGAAGGGTTTTACATTTTTTTTTTCTTAAATTTTCTTTCTTTTGTAATACAGTGAGCAAATTCATGTTGTAGCTGAACAGACTTAACCAATTTTAATTATACATTAGTTATGTTATTTTAAAATACACAACTGCTATGGGATCTTTCAGAAATTTAAGCCATTTTAGTAATTCAGTATACTTAGTTGTATATTTTTATTGAAGGCCTGTCTCCAAATGGATTATCTACACAAAGACAATCAAATGGAACACATATTTCTTTAAGTTTGGAATCCTAAATAAATGTTTTCATTACACTTGGTTCATTAGAATTGAGATTGACATATAATCACAATGGTTTGGATGTCACCTAACTGGAACTGTGATTTACCAACATAGTTTAATGTTCTAACCTAGTATTTTGGATTCTTTAAAACCATGTTTCCTCTCTAATAGTTATAAAAATAATTGATTCCTCTTAATTGTTGTTTGAAATTTAAAATAAATTTAATTTGTTAAAAAAAATGATTAGGTACAAAATGCTGCTTTGTTTTCTTTTCTTTTTTTAATGTTTATTTATTTTTGAGGGGGGGGCAGGGACAGAGAGAGAGGGAGTCACAGAATCCAAAACCAGGCTCCAGACCCTGAGCTGTCTGTCAGCACAGACCCCGAAGCAGGGCTCAAACTCACACACTGCAAGATCATGACCTGAGCTGAAGTCAGACACTTAACCGACTGAGCCACCCAGGCACCCCTGTTTTCAAACTTATTAATATGTCTCCAGTTTATTGAAGTCTATTTAAATTTACAGAACATAAGTTTCTAACATGAGTTCCATGGACCACTTCAGAGGGTCATTAAACTCTCCTGATACTATATTAAAAATTTTTTTCCATGTGGGAATTCTTTTGAGATGAAGTGTCTGTAGCATTTAGTCCATCGGTCAAACAAGGTTAAAAACCACTTTTATAGGGCTTCTGAAGCATTGCATCTTCCAAAGGAATATTGAAGGTAAATTTGCTTTGCTTTCTAGAATCACTTTATCATGGAATCTTGGAGTGACCAACCTCCATTTTTTATAGGTAAATAAATTGAAGCCCCCAGAAGTTAATGATGTACCCAAAGATTAGCAAAGAACCGGCAGGGCTCTCATGGTCTCCTGATTGATTTCTTAGGGCCTTTTTAGCCCTTCCGGCCTCTGCACAGACGTTGCTGAGCATTCAACTTGACAGCCAGGTATTTGTATTTGAATACAGAGCATTTGTGGGCACAATAGAGAGCTCTAATAATTTGCTTCAATTATTTCATGACCTATTGGTCTGATGCTAATTTATTGGTGTCTCAGAAGGAGTACAAATGGAGGTCCCTGTAGTCCCAAAGGAAAACCTCTTAATTGTCACAAAAACATTATACCTTTGGCAGTGTCCATGTTGAAGTAGAGTTTAGGAAGATTATATTCATTCATTTAGCAAATATTTATTGTGTGCTTACTGTGGGGATATAAGTTTCACTAGTTGATAAAGAATAATTGCGGGGTCACCTGGATGGCTCTGTCGGGTAAGCATCCAACTCTTGATTTTGGCTCAGGCCATGATCCTAGTGTCGTATTTGAACCCCATGTCGGGCTCTGTGCTGAGCGTGGAGCCTGCGTGACATTTCTGTCTCTCCCACTGTTCCTCTCTCCCACTTGTGCTGTCTCTAATAATAAATAAAATAAAATAAAATCTAAGAGTAATTGTGGAAAATTATGAGATTGTGTTAATTTAATACCATCACCAGTTTAATTAATGTTGGAAAATGTTTTTCTTTCTAATCACTAACCCAGAGAAGAAAATGTCATATAATAATATTGATAGCAGTTTTTGTATGATAGTCTTTATTTAGTATGCCAGTCGACAGAGCTTTGAAATATAAATTCTCAGAGTACTGGGAATTAAGGAAATGTCCTTATTTAAATAAGGACCAAAGCTTAAAAAAAAAAACAACCAAAAAAAAAAACCCAAGATTTTTATTTTATTTATCACTCGACTATTTGATTGAGATTTAACTATTATTCTTAATGAGTTTTTAGTGTTGAATTTATGGTCACATTTCTCATTGTGAACATAGATCCTGAATTTTTATATTATTAGGTAATATAAGGTAGCATAGTTACAAGTGTTAAAAAGCTATAGCAAATTAATTTAAAGTATTCTTAAATGAACTTAAATTTTAATCGCTTTTCATATATACTTAAGACGCTTTCAAAATAAGGATTTTATGACTTAATGTCTTATTACATTTCAGAGAATTAAAGACTAATCCCATTTTACAATATTCATTTTAAATGGTATGCTTGAGATTTATGAACTGTGAGATTTTGTGCATATCTTTCCAATCCCAGTTAATCAGTATGGCTTTTAAAACTGGAAAAGATTCTTTGACATTCTGAGTCCTATTTTAAGATCCTTAGCCAGTTCAGCTTATACAAAAAAAATCACTCCAAAGGAATACTAACATCATAGTATTTCTGTTGTGTTTGTTTTCACATTCTATGCTTTTAAAAATGTTTTCACTTTATTATATTTTTAGATGTTTATTTTTGAGAGACAGCCTGTGCATGTGCGTGGGGGCGGGGGGGGATGGGGGATGGGGAGTGGGTGGGAGGGGCAGAGAGAGAGAGGGAACAGATGATCTGAAGCAGGCTCTGCACTGACAGTAGGAAGCCCTATATAGGCCTCCAACTCACAAACCAGGGCTCCAACTCACAGACCGTGAGATCATGACCTGAGCCGAAGTTGGACACAAAACTGACCAAGCCACCCAGACACTCATGTTTTCACTTTATTTTTATATTCAAACATATAAGGTATGTAATTAGTTTTTAAGGGTGAATATATGATGAAATATTTTAGTTATAGGCAGTAAGATTCAGTTGATGCAGGAATCTCAGTTGTTTGTTTCCCCCCAACCCGGCCTGTGCTCCCATTAATAGTGTCCTGAGCTTGTAACCTTATATTTATTGCTTATTTATTGTATTGTTTCTTTCCTCATCTAAACCTCCCTTACCCCCAACTCCTTGAGGACAAGTTTCTAGATCAACTTTGAATCTTCAGGATGTGACACACAGCAGATGCTCATAAATTTTTTAAATAAATGAATTGATTGAGAGATATGAGGGACCTATCTTTGGGTCCTCTATAGCCACGAAACAAAATTTTAAACTCTGGGGTACTGTGTAATGGTTTTCCAGAACCTGTATGTCTCCGGAGAGATTGATTGATTGATTGATTGGTTTTTATTGGCTCATGTAATTGTGGGGGCTGACAAGTCTGAAATCTGCAGAGCAGGCCAGCAAGCTGTACACCCAGGGAAGTGTTGATGTTGCAGCTCAAGTCTGAAGATAGTCTATAGGCAGAATTACCTCTTCCTTAGGGACCTGTCTGTTTTCCTTTAATGCCTTCAACTGGTTGGATGAGGCCCACCTATATTAGGGAGGATAAAGTCTACTGATTTAAATGTTAATTCATCTTCAACAAAACCCAGAGTCAGATGTCTATAAGATGTCTATAAGGGAAAAAGAAAGAAGAAATACTGCAAAAAGTGAATGGAGTTTAAGAGACATATATCCCAATTCTGTGGACTTCATTTGGATCCTGATTAAATCAAACCAGTTATAAAAAGATGGACTTTTTTTGTTTGTTAGACAAACAGAAAAAAATTTAAAATGGAGTAGGTATTAGATGATAGGAAAAAATTATAATTTTAATGGAAATGACAGTGATATTATTCCATTTTATTTATTTATTTTTTTTCAACTTTTTTTTTTTTTTTTTTTTTTTTTTTTTGGGACAGAGAGAGACAGAGCATGAACGGGGGAGGGGCAGAGAGAGAGAGGGAGACACAGAATCGGAAACAGGCTCCAGGCTCCGAGCCATCAGCCCAGAGCCTGACGCGGGGCTCGAACTCACGGACCGCGAGATCGTGACCTGGCTGAAGTCGGACGCTTAACCGACTGCGCCACCCAGGCGCCCATTATTCCATTTTAAAAATTACTCTCTGTATGGACTGAAGTCTTCATGTGTCATATGAGTAGGATGTCTGTGATTGCTTTAAAATACTCTGAAAAGATGCTCAACATCACTCATCATCAGGGAAATACAAATCAAAACTGTGATGAGATACCACCTCACACTTGTCAGAATGGTTAAAATTAACAACAAAGGAAACAACAGATATTGGGGAGGATGCAGAGAAAGGGGAACCCTCTTACACTGTTGGTGGGAATGCAAACTGGTGCGGCCACTCTGGAAGGAGGTTCCACAGAAAGCTAAAAATAGAACCACTCCACAACTCAGCAACTGCACTACTAGGTATTTATGCAAAGGATACAAAAATACTGATTCGACAGAGCTCATGCACCCTGATGTTTATAGCAGCGCTATCAACAATAGCCCAATTATGGAAAGAGCACAAATGTCCATCGACTGGTGAATGGATAAAGAAGATGTAACATGTATATACAATGGAATATTACTCAACCATCAAAAAGCATGGAATCTTGCCATTTGCAATGACGTGGATGAAGTTATAATGTATTATGCCAAGCAAAATAAGTCAGGCAGAGAAAGACGAACACCATATTTCAGTCATATGTGGAATTTAAGAAACAAAACAGTTGAACGTAGGGGAAGGGGGAAAAAAGAGAAGGAGACAAACCATAAGAGACTCTTAATGATAGAGAACAATGATAGAGAACAGGGTTGATGGAGGGATGGGCGTGGGGGGTGGGTTAAATAGGTAATGGGGATAAAGGAGGGCACTTCTACGTTGAGCACTGGATGTTCTAGGTAAGTGATAAACCGCTACTCCTGAAACCAATATTACACTATATATTAACTAACTAGAATTTAAATAAATTTTGGAAAAAAAGTGAAAAGACAACCAAAAAGAGTGGGGGAAAAATTACAAGTCATATAGCTGATGAGGGATTTGTATCTAGAATATGTAAGAGGAAAAAAATTACAAAATGATGCATGTATGATACTACTTACATTCTAAAGTATGCACTTCAAAACAGACAAGCTTCATCTAGTTTTCAAGAATAGGGATAAACAGGGGTGCCTGGGTGGCTCAGTCAGTTAAGCGTCCCACTCTTGATTTTGGGTTAGATCATGATCTCATGGTCATGGGATGGAGCCCCGTGTTGGACTCCTTGCTGGGCATGGGGCCTGCTTAAGATTCTCTCTCTCCCTCTCCTGCTTGCATACACACTCTCTCTCAATTCTCTCTAAAAACAAACAAAAAATTAAAGAATAAGGATAGACAAGAAGTGTTGATTTTTAAATAAATCAGTAAATAAAATTTTCCTTAGACTTACTCCATTGGCATACAAGTAATTAAAGTGTAACGTTCAATGAATTTTAAAAAATAAAAATAAAATACTCTTATCTTTATCCCATGCCTAAAGTAGATGAAACAAGATCAGCAGAACATTAATAAGTGCTAAAGCTGGGTAATGGGCATATAGGGATTCAATGAATTATTCTATTTCTAGATACAAAAGTTCCCATAAGATAAAGGTTTTGGGTTTTTTGGTTTTTTGGTTTTTTTTTAAATGAGTTAAAGCATATTAAGAACAGAGCTTGAGGGTTGCCTGAGTGGCTCAGTTGGTTAAGTGTCTGACATCGGCTCAGGTCATGATCTTGTGGTTCATGAGTTCTAGCCCCGTGTCAGGCTCTGTGTTGACTGCTTGGAGCCTGGAGCCTGCTTCAGATTCTGTGTCTTCCTTTTCTTTGCCCCTCGCCTGTTCATGCTTTGTCTCTGTCTCTTTCTCTCTCAAAAATAAGTAAACATTTAAAAATTCTAATAGAACAGAGCTTGTCACATAGTAAAAGAAATGTTAATTCATCTAAAAAATACCTTCATAACAACATGTAGATTGATGTTTGACCATATATCTGGGTACTGTGTGGCTTAGCCAAGTTGACTTGTAAAATTAACCATCAGAGGTAGCAAGTAAGTGGTTAATTTCAGTGGGAAAAAAGATTTCTTGGCATTTTCCTAAATGAAATCAGCTATGAAGAAATTGAAATTAGTATAAGGAATATTAATAAATTAAAAAAGAAACATGCAAGGGTGGCTATGACCAGAATATATTTGTATCAGAATCTTATTTAAGTGCAACAGAGGAAAAAAATTAAGGCATATGAATAAGTATTACATACTATATAAAATGGAAAATTTTCAGGGAATAGTGATCAGAATGGGGTAAATTTGGGAAAGTATTTTTAAAGAATATGCATTTTGATCAAATTTTGAAAATTGCATACATGCTATGTACACATGTATGGAGTTGGGGGTAGTTCCAATGAGTAGAATACCAAAGGCCTTTTGAGAGGCTTGGGTAGGGAAAGGAGGGGAATAACTGAGAGAGGGCCTTGAATATACATTTGACATCTGTTAAGCTGTGCAGTTAGAACAACAACAACAGGGGTGCCTGGGTGGCTCAGTTGGTTAAGCACCCTACTTTGGCTCAGGTCATGATCTCGCAGTTTGTGAGTTCAAGCCCCGCGTCTCGCTCTGTGCTGACAGCTTGCTCAGAGCCTGGAGGCTGCTCCGGATTCTGTCTCCCTTTCTCTCTGCCCCTCCCCTGCTCACACTCCGTCTCTGTCTCTCAAAAATAAATAAAATTAAAAAAAAAAAACAGAACAACAACAACAATAACAACAATTAACAAACATCTGAGTTAATTAGGAGGGAGGTGATTAAATAAAAACATTTCTTGCAGATACCGTTCTGCGTGTATAATGGGCTAGAGTGGTTTCTAAGCCCCAAGCACAGGAGAGGACAACCTGGTCAAAGATTTATAGAGAATCCAGGTCTCTTGGAGGTTGCTGTAGAACTTTCTGATTTCGTGTTGCAGGTAAAGATGAGAGAGGATATACTAATTTTGCCTGAACTGGCCATCTGGCACTCTAAGAATAATGTTGTTAATTTCATCAGTGATGTGGAAATACAGAAAGCAGCAGGTAGAATATGATGAGTAATGTACACACGTGACTCAGTAGATACTCCATGAGGTAAAACTTGCGATATTATTTTATTCTACTCTGAGGCATAACATAGAGTACCTTATTTTAAGGAATTTTATCCTATTTGGTAAGTCCAGCATGATGGTTATAAAATTTATAGTATAAAACTTAATATTTGAAGATATCAGACATATCAAATTACTGGTAAATCAGCTCTATCAAATTTGTCATTAGTACCTGCTGTGGCAAAGACCATGAAAACTGCTGAAGTTCAGAGTGGGAGGGTATTTACAACTATTTTCTGGGAAGAATTTATGAAGGATGTACGATTTAAGCTCTCATAAAATAGGATTTGAAACATTTTACATAGTGGGGCAAATGGGGCAAGTGGAAAGCCCTCCAAGTTGGAGGCTTAGCTATGGCCAAAATGTACTACATTTTTTATTTAAAATATTTTTTTTTAATGTTTATTTTTCAGAGACAGAGAGAGAGAGAAAACGAACATGAGTGGGGAAGGGGCAGAGAGCGTGATGGAGAAAGAATCTGAAACAGGCTCCAGGCTCTAAGCTGTCAGCACCCAGCCCCCTAGGTGCCCCTGTACTACGTGTTTTAAAAAAAAGCTTTGTTAATTCGGATTATCTTATAATTTGTACATAGCCCTTTACCTGCTTATTGTGTATAGTTAGTCATTTTTATGCCTCAGCCTTTAGTCCTGCTATTTATTTTTACACTGGAGCCCTGGTGACCTGAAGCTGTAGCTTCAGTTAGTTGTATTTACCTTTTTTTCTCTCACTCCGCATTCTGTCAGTCTCAAAAAAAATCCATGAGAGTATTGGTCGCTTCTTGAAAGTGACACTGAGATGTTGTTCTTTATTTTGTCTTCCCACTGTGTATGCCTTTGTTTTTATTTCTTTGCTTTTTACCCATAGTCCTAACAGCAGGGATGTTCCTTGGTCCAGAGCCTCATATTCCTACCATTGTCATTGTAATTTGGCCCTACCTCTTCTTGCTTGCTTTCCAGATAGAAGCTGTTTTCAATGATGGTATTTCTTCCTGTTAACTTCTCAGGCCCTATTCTGATTTCTGTTCTCTAGACCTTATTGCCTCTTACTTATTTCTCCCATGGCAAATTTCTTCTTTGGATTGTGTTTATAGCAATTTTTATGATATGCACAGAAGTTGAATTACTGAAATAAAACCACTTATTTTCTGTACCTCAGTTAGTATTCTTTACCTCAGTTTTCATCAAGTCAACTGGATTTTTTCCCAAAGTAGTCTGTATCTTCAAGGTTTCAGTACATATGATCATTTTGCAATAAAAAATAGTGGGTATTGTTAAGGCTTCTCACTTACAAAGTTACTGGAGAATGGAATATTTAAAATATCCATGCAGGTTGCATGGATAACTTTCCGTAATTCCATAGCACCAATATTATTTAAAAAATAATATTGGACATTTATAATCAGCCAGTGAAGCTACATTTTTAATAATGCTGGGAGAAAAGGATTTAATAGCTTCTGAACATCTTAATCCTGCTCCTTTCCCTGACGATTTTATTAATTGGGATTCTTCTGGAGACTGTTCTTTGGAAAACAACTCCTAACCTTCTTCCCACCTTTACCCGAGAGGTCAGAATACAAGTATTCCTTTCTTTGCACGTACTCTAATCTTGGTTAGAATTATTATGTCTCCCACCCCCCCCCCACTTTAATTGTTCCCTGTTACTACTTCTGTGGTTTCAAAAAATACTCACTCTAATTAAAATTAAGGAAGAGCACTGAGACTTGAATGTAGCTTTCAGTTGTTATATTAAGTACAATTTGCTAAATGGTCATG
Organism: Panthera uncia; assembly: GCF_023721935.1. Taxonomy (NCBI): domain Eukaryota; kingdom Metazoa; phylum Chordata; class Mammalia; order Carnivora; family Felidae; genus Panthera; species Panthera uncia. The sequence goes on along the minus strand of NW_026057579.1, from coordinate 20,799,467 downwards.
TGATTGGGGAAGAATTGGAGCAAGTGATTGGATGGTCAACCGGTAAACTCTTTTTTAACAAGTGCTAAATTCTTTTCAATATTTAATAACTAATATTTTCTTCGGTAGTAGTTCTCTAGGTAATCAAGACAGTATATTTTAGTTAATAAATAAGAACATAAGTAGGGCTATTGGAAATATTTATATTAAGTTATTCTCAATAAAATACTCTTCTAGAACCTCCTTAATCCATTTAATAAAAAATTATTGTCCTTCATTAAAAAGTACGTTAATATGAACCAAGCAGTAGTATGTATACCCAGCCTAAGAGATAGAATTTTACCAATACAATGGAAACTCCCTTTGTCAGCTTGTTTCAACTCATCCCTCTTCCTGTCTCCCTCTAAGTATAAACACTATACTGAGTTTTGTGACTTTTATTTTTTAATTAAAAAAATTTCTTTTTAATGTTTGTTTATTTTTGAGAGAGAGAGACAGAGCGTGAGTGGGGGAGGAGCAGAGAGGGAGACACAGAATCCAAAGCAGGCTCCAGGCTCCGAGCTATCAGCACAGAGACCAATGTGGGGCTCGAACCCACGAACCGAGAGATCATGACCTGAGCCAAAGTCAGACGCTTAACCAACTGAGCCACCCAGGCACCCCTGTTATTTTTTAATTAAAAAAAAAAATAAAATTTACTGTATATATATCTATGCCTAGACAGAATAGTTGATTTATTTATTTATTTTCAAACTTTATAGAAAGTGGTATATTGTATGTTTCTTCTTAAGATCTTTTAAGTGTCTAGGATACATTGCTCTGTGGGACATTTATTTTTGTGGCTAGTTGTGGATATATGACGATTTGTTCTAGTGGTGATTGACACGCTTGCTTTTGTTTTTCCTATCATGAATAATACTGCGATGAGTATTCTTACACATGTCTTGTGGTCTACATGTGCTAAAGCATCTCTACCTAGGAGTAGAATTGCTGGGCCGTAGGGTATGTGCATTTTCAATTTCAGATACTGCTAAGTTATTTTCCAATTTGGTTTGTGGCACAGAGTGTCTAGATGTACACTAAAACTTTCCTCTTCTTCCTGGGCACAGATTAGGTAGTATTTTCCACCTTTTTTTCTGCATTAGGATTGTCCATTTAAATGAGTTCTAGTCTGTAGAGTTGGAGTAGAAGTAATGTATGCCTCTCTTAGCCTTGGCGTACAGAAATCTGCCACGTGCCATCATCCAGTTTCTCTTTTCCCATCATCTGGCCGAGTTTTGTTTCTCTCATACCAATTCTTTCATCTTTTTCTCCCTGTTATATATATTGTGCTGGACATACCGGTACAGGTGGAATAGAGATGTAGTGGTCAATGACCATCCTTGTCTTGTTTCTAATTTTAAAGTGAATGCTTCAAGTATTTCACAGTTGTCTACAGTATTTTCTATGTTCTCTAGATACCCTTTATAAAGTAATGTGGTTCTCTTTAAGATTTTTCTAAAAATGTTATTAGGAGTGTTGAATTTCATCAAATGTTTTACCAGTAACTATGGAAAAGTTCATTTGAGTTTTCTCCTTTGCTCTGTTAATTTTGTGAATAATATTTAGATCTTTGTAGTGCTAAATCATACTTACATTCCTAGTATAAACTCATTTGGATTAATCTTTTATCACTGCATTCAGTTTGCTAATATAAGTATCTTTCACTCTCTGTATTTTTTTAGATACTTAGTTTGGGTAGTGAGGGATACTGGGTTAAATGACTGTTTCAGAGATTCCCTAACTTTCCCAGTTCATTGTGCCCTTATACCAAAGAAATACCTTACAAGTATACTTATTAAGCGGTTAGGTATAAACAAATTTGTATTTATGTCTTAGTAATTTAGTAGCTGTTTGAAAAAATATATACATGAATTCAAAGATAAAGTTATATTTTCATTTTATTTTTAAATAACCACAAATACAGTTGACCCTTGTACAATGCAGGGGTTAGGAGCACCAACCCTCTGCATAGTCAGAAATCCTGTATAACTTTTCACGCCCCCCCCCCCCCCGCCCGCCACCAAACTTAAGTACTAATAGCCTACTATTGACTGGAAGCCTTACTGATAATTTGATTGACACACATTTTGTATTGTGTTTTTACAGTAAAGTGAGCTAGAGAAAAAATGTTATTAAGAAAATTATAAGGAAAAGAAAATATAGTATTATACAGTATTTATTTTTTAAAAAATCCAATATAAGTGGCCCGGCACAGTTCAAACCATGTTGTTCAAGAGTCAACTGTACTTATTAATGGGATATGTGCATCTGAAGTATTGCATAACTTCTCAAATCTTGGAATCAGATTGGGCACTGCCACACTCATTTCCTATTCCATGTTGATTTTCACACGGTGATTGCTTTTTATCACAGCAACTACCATAAACTCAGCTTCACCAAGAGGTCATCAAAAGGAATGCAGTGTAATTTACTGTTGAAACCGTGAAAGAATGCGTGTGATGTCTGACAGATATTGTATGTTGCTGTTTCCTTTCAAATTGAAAACGTCCCTTGGCACCCCTGGTGAATTCACTGTGGTACCTCAGGATGACTTGGAACATAGTTTGGGAACCACAGAATTAGTTAGGTAGTGAGTTTTGGAGAATGAATAGTGACAGTGTGGACTTTGAAGGATACTACATTTTCCCCCCATTTGATATATTTTATAAAATATTAAGGTGAGTTGGAATAACAAAGGATATCAGCCCTGCCTTTAATAAAATGTGATGTATGAATTCATTTTCTGTGTTGAGGTTCCGATTGTGAGGGATGCCTGTATTTTATTTAGAGTTTTCACTTGTGTTCAAGAGTAAGCTTGACATATTTCCTTTACTAATACTGTTTGGTTTAGGTATTAAGGTTGTACTGGCTTCATAGAATGAGTTGGGAAATATTTCTGCTCTCTGGCAACCTTTTTGGTAAAACTCAACTGCCTTGTGAGAAGATTAAAAAAAAATATTTTTAATGTGTATTTTTGAGAGAGAGAGAGAGAGAGAGAGAGAGAGTGTGTGTGTGTGTGTGTGTGTGTGTGTGAGCGCAGGGTGGGGGTGGGGATGTAGAGAGAGGGAGACACAGAATCCGAAGCAGGCTCCAGGCTCTGAGCTGTTAGCACAGAACGTGATGCAGGGGGCTTGAACTCATGACCCATGAGATCGTGACCTAAGCCAAAGTCAGATGTTTAACTGACCAAGCCGCCCAGGCTCCCCTTTGTGAGAAGTTTTTTTTAAAAAAATTGTTATGATTGAATTTTGGTTTTTTTTTATTTGCTTGTCTGTATTATTTTCTATAATGCCATACCATATACCTTTAAGACCAAGCAATCTTAAATCAAGACACAAAGAAAATTTGTGTATGGAGTTAATTCTAAGTAGTTAGATCACTCAGTCCTCAAATCTTGTACTTTTTTTTAATGTTTATTTATTTTTGAGAGAGAGAGAGCATGCACACACAAGCAGGGAAGGAGCAGAGAGAGTGAGACAGAGGATCCGAAGCGGGCTCTGGGATGACAGCAGAGATCCCCATGTGGGATTTGAACTTACGAACTTCAAGATCATGACCTGAGCCAGAGTTGGCACTGATCAAGCCACCCAGGCGCCCCCTCAAAATCTTGTACTTTTAAACAAAACTGACTGACCTATGGTTTGGGAGAAGATTTTAAACTATTGATTTAGTCTCTTTGATAGCAGTAGGATTATTAAGTCTTTCCATATCTTCCTGGGTTAGTCTTTAAAAAAAAAAGGCAAGAAAAACTATTTTTGAATAATTTTAGATTTATAGAAAAGTTACAAAAATAGTATATTGAGTTCTAGTATGCCCCTTAACTACCCCACCCTGTTATTAATGTCTTATATTACCATGATTTGTAATTTGTCAGAACTAAGACACTGATATTGACTAATTAAACTTCAGACTTTATTTGGATTTGAGTAGTTTTTTTTCATTGAAATCCTCTCTGTGTCCTGTGTCCAACCCAGAGTTATCTCATTGTATTTGGTTGTCATGTCTCTCCAATCTCCTCTAGTTTATGACACTTTCTTAGTTTTAATGTGCTTTTATGACCTTGACTCTTGAGGTATGCTGACCAGCTGTGCTATAGAATCTCTCCCTATCTGGGTTTGTCTCATGTTTTTCTCATGATCAGACTAAGGTGATGAGAAGAATACCACAGAGGGGAAGTGCCGTTCTCATCACATCATTTCAGGGAGTATATGATATCCATGGCATCACTGATGATGTTAAATTAACCTCCATTGGGGCGCCTGGGTGGCTCAGTCGGTTGAGCGTCCGACTTCGGCTCAGGTCATGATCTCGCAGTCCGTGAGTTCGAGCCCCGCATCGGGCTCTGTGCTGACAGCTCAGAGCCTGGAGCCTGTTTCAGATTCTGTGTCTCCCTCTCTCTCTGACCCTCCCCTGTTCATGCTCTGTCTCTCTCTGTCTCAAAAATAAATAAACGTTAAAAAAAAATTAAAAAAAAAATTAACCTCCATCACACGACTAAGGTGGTGTTGCCAGGTTTTTCCACTGTGAAGTCATTACTCTTCTCTTTCCCTACTTTAATTCTTTGGGAACCGAGTTCCTAAGTCCCTAAGACTGGAAAGTAAGCTCCACCTCCTAGAGGGAGGAGTGGCTGGATGTATTTTTTGGAATTCTTCTGTAAGAAAAATTTGTCCCTTCTTCCTCATTTATTTGCTTATTTATTCAGTCATATGTTTATATCAGAGTGTTCTAGGTTTGTTTTCATGGGTTTTATGTTTTAAGAATTTACCTAGTTCATTTAAGTTTTCAAATCTATTCGTAGAAGGGTTTTCGTAATATCATCCTATTTCTTTGATCTTTGCTTTACTTATAGTTAGGTTCTCCTTCTCATTTTTAATAATTAACTTGTATCTTCTTTTTCTTGACCCAATCAAGGGTATTGTGTTACTCATTTCAAAGAACCAACTTTTGATTTTATCATTCTCTTTATTGTGTTTGTTTTCCACTTCATTGCTTTTATAGTTCTTTTTATTTTTTTTAAGATGAGGTTATTTTTTAGTTAGACATTTAACTCATTAATTTTTAGCCATTCTTCTTTCCTAATGAAAGCATTTATAGGAATACATTCTCCTGTGAGTATTGCTTTTGCAGCATTGTATAGTTTTGAAGTGTAGTATTTTCATTATTGTTTCAGTCTTATTTAAAATTTTTTTTCTGTTAAAAATTAATTTTTTTCAGTTATTTCTTGAATTGTGAATTATTTAGAGATGTAGTTTTAAATTTCCAAACTCTTGGCAGTTTTGTGTTTAGTTTCTTTCTGACTTCTCTTTCATGTATTGTGATCAGAGACTATAGTCTTTCTGGTGGTAGTGATTATTCCAGTCTCTCCTCTGTGTTTCTTAACCTCTCTTGCACATTTTCATTTCTGGTGACCTTGTGGGCCACTGTAAGTTTGTCATCGTTGTCTTACTGTTCACTTAGTTTTAGTTTTTATTTAACTCTTTCATTGTGATTTTACTCAGACTGTTTTTCAGTTCTAGCACTTTTAGTTGGTTCTCTTTCAGATTTGCCCGTTCATTTTTTAATACCCTCCTGAACCTTATTAGTGTTTTCAATTTGCTTTTCTCTTTCTTTTGTGTATTAGATATATTTAATGTTCTATATTTGATAATTCTAATATCTGAAATTTTGTAGGAAATTTTTACAATTTAACATTTTTTCACTGACTTTGTAATAGTGCCTTGTTTACTTGTGTGTTTTGTGATTTTCTTTTTGAATTCTGAACTCCTTTTCTTTGGAATCCTGTGTAATGATGGGAATTATTTTTGGTTTGGGTTCAGGATACATTTTTCTAGACAGGGTTTTCATTTACTTCTATGTGCTTGGAGGTGGGGGCGGGAGGGTTAGTCTGTGAACCTGGATTTGAACATAAAATTCTCACTCTTGGTTTTTAGGAAGATCCACATCGTGTAGATGATTCAGGCATCAGATTCTTATGATTTTTTTGCCAAAGCAAAGAGGTAAATTTTCCTTGATGTTTGCCTTTGAGGTGTTTTTGATGTTTGAATTCATCTTTTTCCTGGGTTATTGTACTTCTTGGGCCCTGACTTTGTCTGATGGTCTCTGACACTTCAGGAGGCCTAAGCATTTTTCCTCGGTCCCTCCACTCCTAGGTTATGCACCCTGACATCTGGCAGCTTTGCTGCTTGCTTTTCTTTTTTCTTAATTTATTTCCATTCTTGGTGTTAGTGATTTCCCCTTGTATTCTTTATGGGATATCCAGCATCGAAAAGGATAATTTTTATATTTTATTGAGCAGTTTTAGATGCTATATCGCAGAAGTGTTTTAAGACTTGTAGTCTAGCATATTTCAGGGAATGGAAATCCTGTTGGAAATTTTTCAAAAGGATAGTTTCTAGAAACCAGTCCAGACCCATAGACTAGAATCTGCAGAATGCAGGTCTAGGGTACTTTTAAAATTTCTTAGATAATTTTGATGCTCTATAAGGTTTGAGAACCACTGACATAGAAAAATTTAACAACTTTTTTTTGTAAGCTTAAACAATTAAGTATTAATAGCTAATGTTTATTGAAGATAAGTTACCATACATAGTAGGCATGAGATAATCCTAGTTATTAGTAGTATTATTATGTGCTGGGCTCTATTCTAACCCCTTCACATATGTAGCAATCTATCCCTCACAACACTATAGCTACAACAACGATCCTTGTGATATTTTTTATTTTTTATTTTTTTCATGTTTACTTATTTATTTATTTTTTTTTATTTATGAAAAAAAAATTATTTTATTTATGAAAAAAAAAATTTTTTTTTCAACGTTTTTTATTTATTTTTGGGACAGAGAGAGAGAGACAGAGCATGAACGGGGGAGGGGCAGAGAGAGAGGGAGACACAGAATCAGAAACAGGCTCCAGGCTCCGAGCCATCAGCCCAGAGCCTGACGCGGGGCTCGAACTCACGGACCGCGAGATCGTGACCTGGCTGAAGTCGGACGCTTAACCGACTGCGCCACCCAGGCGCCCCTTTACTTATTTATTTTGAAAGCGAGTGCATGCACACAAGCGGGGAAGGGCAGAGAGAGAGGGAGAGAGAATCCCAAGCTACAGGGTTTGAACCCATGAAACGTGAGATCATGAACTGAGCTGAAACCAAGAGTCAGTCTCTTAACTGACTGAGCCACCCAGGTGCACCAAACTGTCCTTATTTTATAAATGAGAAATTGAAGCACAGAGAAATTAAATAACTTACCCAAGATTACACAGCTAGCAAGTAGCACAATGACATTTTAATCCAGATAGTTAATATAATTCCAGGTAAGCTTAACCCACCATCTTTACAGTCTTGATTCCCAGAGGTAATCTAATATTGAAGAATATAGCCAGAAAAATATATTTGAATTATTATATATTCATGTAGCTTCAGTATAGGTATAGGGGAGCAGAATAGTATAGTAGAAACAACTTTAAGTTACAGTGAGGCAGACAGGCATGAATCTTTCCTCAACTGCTTACTGTATAGTGATGAGAAAGCAGTTTATCTTTTCTGAGCTTTTACTTTTATTATTGGTAAAGGAGGATAATTATCTTTACTGCACAGAGATTTTGAAGAAATAAATAAAACCTATAACATGTTGCTTAACCATACACAAAATGGAAAGTATCAGGATTCATGGTATCCCCTAAGAAAATTATGTTGACTGCCATACAGGAGATTGTAGTAAACCTTAGTCTAGGATGATGTTAGGAGAGGCAGTTGACGGCACTGGTTGATGGGGCTGCTGGGGGCCGTGCTGACTGTCTCTCTTGAGAATATACTTGGTGCCAGGTGCTGCCCTAGGCTCTGGAGATACAGAAGTGATAAAGACATAGCCTTCCTGCTCTCAAGGAGCTGACACTCTGCTTGCAGGGATCCAGACAGATATGTAGGCAAATAATTTGCTAGACGCTGCTGTGGGTAAGTGTAACTTGTTATGGAGACACAGAGGAGGGTTATTCAACCAAACTGTAGTGGATGAGGAATGACTTTCTAGAGGTAGGATGATGATGGAAGGGATTAGTGTCATAAATCCAGACAGGCAAAGCAAAGACTAGTAAAAAATTGTCATTGCCACAAAGGTGTCCCATTCACTAATGAAATATGTCCCCAACATTAATGAAAATATCAGAGATGCTAGGAAAATATGCTTTTATCAGGTCAATGCTAAAATATTAAGAGCCTAGTTTTAGGTTTAGGCTTTACTAAAGCAGTTTTTAAAAGTAAAATTAAAATGGCACTGTTTGCGTATAGCATTAAAATTTCTATTAAAGAACACTTTCTGAGGTATTGTGTATATATAGATATATGGCCTACATGCTTGTTATTCAGTACCATTGTCACATTAAGTTATACTTCTGGGGAGGGAAGAGGGGGAGAAACAATGATCTTCAGAAGATGGAAATGATAATTTGTGAGTTGGGGTAAATATCACCATGTGCTGTTTACACATTTCTTTTTCTTTTATCCTTATTCACATGCAATGAAAACTTACTTGTTTAAGTGGCTCATTTATAGTTTATGGTTTTAGTTTGGTATAGTGCATTGCTCTGGTAAGGATTTGATATTGATCAATAAAGTATGTATAGGAGTTAAGATTTCCTTCCATCTTTTTCTGGTGCCCCTCACCAATAAAGTAACATGAAAAACACACCAGGGAAAGGCCACTCCTTTGGCAAAACTGGGATATGAAAAAGAGAATGAATGGGTGCCTAGGTGGCTTAGTCGGTTAAGTGTCCACCTTCGGCTCAGGTCATGATCTCACGGTTCATGAGTTCAAGCCCCACACTGGGCTCTGTGCTGTCAGCACGGAGACTGCTTGGGATCCTCTGTCCCCCACTGTCTCTGCCCCTCCCCTGCTCGAACTTTGTCGGAAACAAATAAACATTAAAAAAAAAAAGAAAAATGAGAATGAATAAAGAATTTCTTGGAAGGGGAGGAATGTGGGACTGGAAGAAAAAAAAAGAGGATGTTGAAATAGGCAGTTGTAATGGATAAAATGAAATCAGGGATTATAGGAATAATGAATGAGGTTGGTCTTTAAAAATAATCCCAAGGCAAGCAGTATCTCTGCATATTCTGGCAGCCAGATGAATGTGACTTGATGTAAAAGTAGACTTTGATCTACAACTCAACTTATATTTCCATATGAGTCTCTCTTGCTTCTGCTGCTCAGCCACCAGAGCTGTCTTCCTAAAAATCTTAGCTAGTTGGGTTCTTTCCTTGCTTAACCCTTCCAGTTGAAGTATTTAGATGTTAAATCTCCCAAACCATCAGGAGTAGAGTGCATTTTAAATATTTTCCCTTGTTGCAATTTGGTCTGAAGACCTTCAGCCAACTGAAGACTTTTTCTCCTAACCCTAACAAAGTCACTTTTGACCAGAAGCTAGGCCAGATTTGGTGCTGCTGGGAGAAGAGAGGAAGAATAGGAGAGGGAAAACTTTTTTTTTTTTTAATTTTTTTTTTTAACATTTATTTATTTTTGAGACAGAGACAGAGCATGAACAGGGGAGGGGCAGAGGGAGAGGGAGACACAGAATCTGAAACAGGCTCCAGGCTCTGAGCTGTCAGCACAGAGCCCGATGCGGGGCTCGAACTCACGGACCGTGAGATCATGACCTGAGCCGAAGTCGGACACTTAACCGACCGAGCCACCCAGGCGCCCCATGGAGAGGGAAAATTTAAATTGAACTCAGGCATGTCCAAACCTTTGGTCTTTGTCCCTTTGTTCTCCCTCCGCAACCTATCACATTTCCCCCTTGCTGGGGATTTGTTTGTTTGTTTCTATTCAAGGGACAATTTATTGGTTTTCTTGAGTATTTAGTTAGGAAGAACAAATAGCCAAATAATGAAAATCCATCAGTTTTAGCACCAGTTATTCTATCAGCCGATCCTATTAGGAGTATTTATTGAAGCATGTCATGCTAATAGTCCCAGAGTGTAATTATACTTGCAGATTTTTCTTGCTTTCAGGGAGTTTGTAACATGTTCCAGATGGTTAAATAGGGAAGAGTAGACATTTTGTACTGTCTTTTCAATTATGATTAAGAATTTGATGTTACATTTTACTTACGTTATCATTATTGCTTTTGTTGGATTTAAACATGAGAGGAATTTAAACAAAATGTATTTTTTAAAATTTCTTTTCTACTGTGGTCAACAATTAACAGGACCTATCATAGACACTTTTCCCCTGTTAAGCCGTTTAATTGCTTTAATTTAGCATCATTAAAATGAGATAATTGCATCTTAAGCAGTAATTCTTTTATGAATGTAGTCCTTAATTTATTCCTGGAAAGTATTTACTTGGGTTTGTTTTAGACTTAAAATTACATGGTGAACCTTCTTGGAAAAACCTACATAAGACTGGAATAGAATAATTTTCCAAACTGTTGATGATTCCTTGACCTTTTTCCACAAACTGGTATGACCTTAGATTCAAAGTCAGTGGGGACATGTACTTTAAACTTGCCAGTAGTAGCAGTGATGACTTTTTGCTCATCTTCTCATATTCTCTAGTCTACCCTTCACTGAAGGGTAGTTTACGAGATACTAGGCATGCAGCCTGTGGACTCAAGAGTAGAATAGCTTGTGGATCATAGGGATCCAGACCCATGCACTTTGGCTTCATTATGACCTTATATTAACCAACTTGCCAACTGGTTAGTTGACTTGAAGAAATCGGTTGTTTTTCAATGGGAAATAGAATACTCTGTAATTCAGTTTAACCACCTGTATTTTTTCATAATGTAATTTTTGTGGGATGGGGGACAAAATGGTCTTGATCCTTAGACCACCATTCTCTGTCCTTGAAGCTCTCTTCAGGATTTCTTGCATACAAGAAAACAAGCAAAAAACCATAAAATATAATGCCAAAATTATATTTTTGGTGATGAGTATCATACACTATTCGTAAAAGATTTTGTTGGAATGAAGGGAGTAGTTTATATTGTGTATCATCCATCGATACTTCCTATAATTTGCCTTTAAAGATCTTTGTTCATTCTCAGACTTTCCTGTTTCTTACTAAGCTGCCACATCTTTACCTCTTCTTGACTTTCTCTTCCCCAAACAACCTGCCTTCTCAGCTCTTCAGACTCCTCATCCTTCCTCATACCCACTCTACAAATTCTTTACAGCTTTTCCAGGTAATATTCTTCTCCTTTTATAAAGTTCTTTAAATTCCTTCCCAGCAAGATCAAAGTTAGCCTAAGTTGAGACTTAAGAAAAGCATGTCTTTGGGGAGATTCTGTTCTTCTTGCTATAACAAACTGGCATTAAATTGGAATTTCTATTTTCATGGTTATTGCCAAGTTTTATATAGTTTGGTGTGTTTAGCATGTACAACAAATGTCACAATAAAGTGACTATTAACCATTAAATTTTGTGAGTCTGGGAATATGGAAAACAATACGGGAAAATTTAATTCTTATTTTTTTGTGTGTGTTGAAGTGTTTTATGTATTCACTGTATGTAAAAATTCGATTTTCTACAAAAGAGATGTTTAGCTGGGATTAATTTTTAAAAGAATGATTCACACTAGGATTCCATCGAATGAAGTATTTTAGCTTTACATATAAAGAATGCGATTTGATTTATAAATTTAGTATATGCAAGACCTTTCCAGGCATATGTATATGAGTTACATGTATGTGATGAAAAATTTAGGCTAGCTGGGGAAAATATCTTTTTGGATTAGTGGGAAGAGATGATAACAGGATATTTGAAAAGCAATTCTATTTTGAATTCCTGATACTATCTTTCATCTGATTAACTAAGCTAGGAATTTTCCTTACTTCTTGGTTGCAGTATCCCAGCCTCTGTCTCTTTTATCCACTGCACTTTGCTCATGAGGTGGAAAGGGGTGTGACTGTAACTCCCATAATCTTGGAGACTCAGAGGGTTTACTTATCCATTGACCCCTTGCCTGGAATAGGACATTTGAAACATTTAGAAAATTGCAACAGTGGTACTTCAGTTCTCATCTTTCCTAAGGTTTTCTTTGTTCCCTAAATATGTACCAGGTATATTTAAATCTCTTTATTTTTCTGTTTTCCCTTTGAATATTTTAACTACAGCACCCCTGAACATGGGTATCACCTGTAGATTCAGATTTTATTTTTTGGTATGTGTTCAAGGCAACTTTCTAAGCAAAGCTCATGAATTTGCATTCCTCATGGGTCCAATTTGTTACTGATCTCTGTATTCTTGTATCCTAGGAGGCTGTGTTAGGAATTAATACACCCCTTTGTCTCATTTCCCGAAATCTAATGTTTGACCTTGCTCTGTTAGCTGACTATCAAGTTCTGTTCACAGCATGATAAGTGCATGGTAGTACTTGTGACACCTTTAGTCCCCATGTATTTTGACCCATCTGCTGTGTAAGAGGAAAATGCTCAGCCACTTCTAGGAAGTCAAGCTGAATCAACCTGTCTAGCAAAATGGATGACTAATATAGGAGAAGGAGAGCCATATAGCAGCTGGACCTTTTAGTGCACATTGTCGGCACCTGCCAGTTACATAGCTAGTTAGTATACTAGAGTCTGATATAAATAAAAGTTAATTTTCTTCCCTTCTGGAGAGGACGAAAAGTAGCTACAATGGTAAAATCTCCTGGTCCTCCTATACCGGCGTTTCTGAGCACTAATGACATTCTGGGTCAGGTAATTCTTTGTTGTGGGGGCTGACCTGTGCATTATAGGATTTTCAGAAGCATCTCTGGCCTTTTCCCACTAGATACCAGCATTCCCTCCCCCAAGATGTGACAAGCAAAAATAAACATTGCTAAATGTTCCCTGGAGGGAACTATAGGTCCCAGTTGAGAATGGCTGCCCTACACTTAATGCATTTTTGATTATATGATGAGGACAAGTTCTTAGAAGGTAGATTGTTTTTTATGTACATTTTAATTATTTTGGTAACTCCAGAAAGGTAGTACCAATTTGCATTCCTAACAATGATGTGGGACATTGCATATTTCCCTAGACCCTCACCAGTGCTAGGTTTTGTCAGTCTTTTAGCTTTACCAGTCTGGTAGATAAGAAAATACTTTTCCTTAATTTTAATTTAATCCAGACAGTTATTAATTAGCTTGGGTGTATTCTCATTTTTATTATCCAGTTTTATATCATCTAGTGTGCACTACTTGTTTTTGTTCTTTGCCCATTTTTCTGGGATTAACTTGGTCACTGGTGGGATTATGAAGTTGTTTTCATTGTTAGGAATTTTTCACTGTTTTTTTGGTCAGAATTACCATGTTTCCTTTTTGGTTTCTGGCTTAAATTTATAACTAGTTTTATGCTTATCTCTTTCCCAGTAGGTTGAACTTATTGAAATATCATATGTAAAGTACTCAATAGATTTTTAAATTCAGTTGAACAAAGAACACTGGTACTAGGGCACCTGTGTGGCTCAGTCAGTCAAGCGTCCAACTTTGGCTCAGGTCATGATCTCACAGTTCGTGGGTTCAAGCCCCGTGTCGGGCTCTGTGCTGACAGCTTGGAGCCTGGAGCCTGTTTTGGATTCTGTGTCTTCCTCTCTCTCTCTCTCTCTCTCTGCCCCTCCTTGCTCATGCGCTCTTTCCCATTTTCTCTCTCAAAAACAAATAAATCAACACTAAAAAAAAAAGAACACTGGTACTTATCCAAGGAAAAAGAGAATGTATATGTGTGTGTGTGTGTTCACGTGTGCATGAATGTGTGTGTGTGTGTGTGTGTGTGTGTTCCTGTTTACATGGACATTGAAGAAAAGAGGGTTAAAGACTGAGCTGCAGTGCAGATATGTTCACATTTATTAGACATTGGAAAGACATTGAGAAGCTGAGGACAGCCAGTAGAGTGCAGTTTCTTACAATGCACAGGAAAGCTCAGGGAGGATATTGACTTTAGGATTGGCACAAGGTTCACCTCAAATCTCCCTAGCCAAATTCTGTAAGGTCAAGTAAGAGAAAAGCTTTCAAAGGCTTAAAAGGAGGTAGAGGTGACAATTCAGAGAAATCATACAGTAGGGATATAAGAGGCTTAAAAAACTTTTTTGCTTTGTAGATTATTTAGAAGTATCATTTTAAGCCTTTGGGGGATGGGTTTTTTTCCCCCCCAAACGTCTTATTGTTACTGGTTTTTAATACATTTCAGTTGTGTTCAAACAACACATTCTGACGTGCTTAATCCTTGTAAATTTATTTTGATTTATCAGCAGTCTCTCTTGGTGAAGGTACCACAAGCACTTGAAAAGAATACATGTTCTATAGGGGCACCTGGGTGGCTCAGTTGGTTAAACATCAACTTGGGCTCAGGCCATGATCTCATGGTTTGTGAGTTCAGGCCCCATGTCAGGCTCTGTGTTGACAACTCAGAGCCTGGAGCCTGCTTCAGATTCTGTGCCCCCCCTCTCTCTGCCTCTCTCTCTCTCTCAAAAATAAATAAACATTAAAAAAAAATTTTTTTTTAAAGAATACATATTCTGTAGTTGTTGGGTGTAGCACTCTAAGAATATCAGTTAGGTCAAGGTAGTTCATAGTACTGTTGAGATTTTCTAAGCCTTCCTTTCTTTCTTTCTTTCTTTCTTTCTTTCTTTCTTTCTTTCTTTCTTTCTTTCATATATATACATACACACACACATACATACATATACATACATATATATGGGCTTGCTTCTTCTATCAGTTGCTGAGAGGGATGTTAAAAATCTCCAACTATGATGTGTATTTGTTTTTCTCCATTTAATTTAGTCACTTTTTGCCTCTTGTATTTAAGCTCTCCTGTCAGAGGCTAGGATAATAGGAGACCTTGAATGCTAGGTACCAGGAGTGAGAGTTCTTCGTGGAAACTATGGAAGACGCTGCTGAGTGCTGACTCGGGGTGTGACACTGTGAACATGGGGGTCTGGGAATTGTTTAGCAGGAGCACTGTGTAGGCAGAGCAGGGGTAAGATTAGCCTGCTGCTGAGCTGCCTTAGACTTGGGTTGCTAAGAGTATGGAGTGTGATGATTCTGAAAAACTGAACGAGATGCTGATCTGATACACATGGAAGGGAGAAATTAGCAGGAGTTTTTAATGATTTGAAGATAGGAAATGCTAAGAGGCCTGAGTTAAAACAGTTCTAAGAACCTGGAAAATTGGGAAAAAGAAAGTGTGATTGCTAGTGATAACGATGTATTTCATAGCAACTTTGAGTGATAGTGATGAGCGTTTTCTCATTAAATGCTCCTTAAATTGTGGTGTTGCCTGGATATACAAATGTAGGTATTGTATAAGTAATAAAGAGAAGTTCAGGATTAGTGAAAGGGGATCAGAGGTTCTTTCTGCTGAGTTTTTATTTCAACTATACTATGAAATCATTCGTTTCTGAAATAATTTTGGGTTTAAGTTTTTATTATATGTGGTCTTGGCTCAGACGTTAGCCTGACATATAAATTGGCCTTAATCACTCAACCTAACGTGTAAAAGTAACTCCGCTAGTAATTCTCTCCCTCAAATTATTCAGTTTTATTTACTGATCTTTTCCTCTCATTAGAATGGGAGCTTCGAAGAATGGGCACTTCATCTCTCTTGTTCACTGCTGCACCCTAGCCCCTGCTGTAATGCTTACTGCATGTTGGGCTCTTAAATACATGGGCATTGAATCACTCTGCCTGTTACAAAAGAAATGATGTGTACTGAGTAAAAGAAATAATAAAAAGAAAATGTTTTATAATCTGATTTTAAAATACCTTACTAATGTGCATTACCTGTTTTTTGAAGTCATGATGCTAGGCGCCTAGTTATTGTCCCCTCTCCACCTCCACCTGAAGATACTGTGCCTGCCATCGTAGGAAAAGTGATAGTTAAATGTAACTGTAGAGGAGCACCTGGATGGCTCAGTGGGTTTAGTGTCTGACTCCTGGTTTCGGCTCAAGTCACAATCTCATGGTTTTGTGGCTCAAGCCCTGCGTTGGGCTCTACACTGGCAGCATGGAGCCTGCTTGGGATTCTCTCTCTCCTTCTTTCTGCCCCTCCCCCACTAGCACTCTCTCTGTTTCAAATAAATAAACTTAAAAAATGTAACTGTAGATTAGCACACCTCATTACATGATTTTAAGTTTGCATCCCAAACAAGGAATTTCTTTTTTTTTGTTGTTATTTTATTTTTATTTATTTTTATTTTTATTTTTTTAATATATGAAATTTATTGTCAAATTGGTTTCCATACAACACCCAGTGCTCATCCCAACAGGTGCCCTCCTCAATACCTATCACCCACCCCCTCCTCCCTCCCACCCCCCATCAACCCTCAGTTTGTTCTCAGTTTTTAAGAGTCTCTTATGCTTTGGCTCTCTTCCACTCTAACCTCTTTTTTTTTTTCCTTCCCCTCCCCCATGGGTTTCTGTTAAGTTTCTCAGGATCCACATAAGAATGAAACCATATGATATCTGTCTTTCTCTGTATGGCCTATTTTACTTAGCATAACACTCTCCAGTTCCATCCCCGTTGCTACAAAGGGCCATATTTCATTCTTTCTCATTGCCACGTAGTACTCCATTGTGTATATAAACCACAGTTCTTTATCCATTCATCAGTTGATGGACATTTGGGCTTTTTCCACAATTTGGCTATTGTTGAGAGTGCTGCTATAAACATTGGGGTACAAGTGCCCCTCTGCATCAGTATTCCTGTATCCCTTGGGTAAATTCCTAGCAGTGCTACTGCTGGGTCCCAGGGTAGGTCTATTTTTAATTTTTTGAGGAACCTCCACACTGTTTTCCAGAGTGGCTGCACCAGTTTGCATTCCCACCAACAGTGCAAGAGGGTTCCCGTTTCTCCACATCCTCGCCAGCATCTATAGTCTCCTGATTTGTTCATTTTGGCCACTCTGACTGGCGTGAGGTGATATCTGAGTGTGGTTTTGATTTGTATTTCCCTGATGAGGAGCGACGTTGAGCACCTTTTCATGTGCCTGTTGGCCATCCGGATGTCTTCTTTAGAGTAGTGTCTATTCATGTTTTCTGCCCATTTCTTCACTAGATTATTTGTTTTTCGGGTGTGGAGTTTGGTGAGCTCTTTATAGATTTTGGATACTAGCCCTTTGTCCGATATGTCATTTGCAAATATCTTTTCCCATTCCGTTGGTTGCCTTTTAGTTTTGTTGATTGTTTCCTTTGCTGTGCAGAAGCTTTTTATCTTCATGAGGTCCCAATAGTTCATTTTTGCTTTTAATTCCCTTGCCTTTGGGGATGTGTCAAGTAAGAAATTGCTACGGCTGAGGTCAGAGAGGTCTTTCCCTGCTTTCTCCTCTAGGCTTTTGATGGTTTCCTATCTCACATTCAGGTCCTTTATCCATTTTGAGTTTATTTTTGTGAAAGGTGTGAGAAAGTGGTCTAGTTTCATTCTTCTGCATGTTGCTGTCCAGTTCTCCCAGCACCATTCCAAACAAGGAATTTCTTATTAAAACCTCTAAGCACATACGCTGGTCATTTCTCTATTTTGAAAGGTAATATGTAATTTGGAAATATCATTAAAACAGAAATATCTAGACACAAGTGTTTTTATCAGTTTACTTTAGTGAGCATCTATTCTTTGCTACCCTTACGAGGTACAGAGAGGTCTATTGACAGTGTGTGGAGTAAACCGAGCCTGTACATAGAAACATGTGTAATGCAAACACCCATCTGATGAAGTATATGCCAGTTTTACTGTTACCTACAGGGATCTAACCTCTGCTTTGTAAAGTGTAATCTTAGTACAACACCATCCTCTAGCACATATAAGACCTGTGTTGGGAATTAAAATCCTATGTGAGCATCCCGCCAGAGCATTTTGGAGATTTAGAACAGCTCGGTTTTCATAGTCCTCAACAGCTGCCTTCCAATTCAGTAAAGTTGCTCTTTAAGAAAGAACACTTACTGTAGTTTAGGTGTTACATTTCATTTTTAGCTCTTTGAATATGGACTCTCTCCAACATCCTGGTGTTTTCTCTCGCCTGGTAGCAAAAACAGAGAGATAAAGTATATTGCAGAATGATGCCACAGAAATGGGCTTTCTCCGATTAGTAGAGATGAGTCCAGCAGGTTTACTACTTTCAGCTTGCTTTTCTCCATGTGTTCTCACCTCCAAACCTGTGCCTAATCCCTTACGTTATAGTGTGCCTTCCTCCCAGGCCATTGACACTACTCTTGGATTTGTTTAGAAGCATGTAATGTCCTTTGACAAGTTTAATAGTCCTCATTCTCTTTGAGCTTTTAACTGCATTACCATTGTTGAATTGGAATAAGTTCATTAATTCCATAAATTAACCTTTTAAAATATGTACCTACTCTGTGCCAGTTAAAAAACATCTATCTGCGGGGCGCTTGGGTGGCTCAGTCAGTTATGCATCCCACTTTGGCTCAGGTCATGATCCCATGGTTTGTGGGTTCGAGCCCCACTTCTGGCTCTGTGCTGACAGCTCAGATCCTGGAGCCTGCTTCGGATCCTCTGTCTCCCTCTCTCTGCCCCTCCCCTCTTTGCGCTCTGTCTCTCTCTCGCTCTCTCAAAAATAAACATTAAAAAAAATCCATCTAAGAGCTTATAGTCTAGTGAGGGAGATAGGTAACAATCACATAATCACACACATAAGTGTGTTAATATGTTTGGAAAAATGCTAAGAAGGAATAGTAGAAAGTGCTATGAAGGTGTAAGGGAGGGCTGATTTATTTTTTATTTTCTTTTTCTTTTTCAAGTTTTTATTAAATTCCAGTTAACATGCAGTGGGATATTAGTTTCAGGTGTAGAATTTAGATCCATCACTCACATACAACACCCAGTGCTCATCACAATAGGTGAAGGGAGGGCTGGTTTAGATTCCTGAGGGAAGAGAAGTAGAGTTTTAGCTGAAGCATCAACAGGGGATAGAAATTGGGCAGGTGAAGAAAATAAGATTTGCAACAAGGAATATATTGTAGTGAAGGCCTTCAATGGGGCAGAAAGCCTGGGGACTGGGCAGGGACTGAGGAGGTAGCAATGCTACTAACACATAGCATACTGTGGGGAGAGTGGCTACGTCAGCGGTTTGGGATTTTATTCTTAAGTGAGATGAAACCTCATGGAAAGGGTGTAAGCAAGAATAGGATATCAGATTTGTGTGTATGTGGACGATGGCTTATTTTTGAAATAGGCTCAATGGGGCTCGGGGATTGAATATAATCTAGGGTGTGACAATGGAAAAGATTTCACAGGTGATGTCTGGGTTTCTGGTGGCAGCAATTGAGTGAGTGTGAAGGTACCTTTCTTTCTTCTTTTTTCTTTTGGAGATGGAATAGCCAAGGCAAAGGAATATAGAGTTTAGTTTGGAACTTCTTAATAAATAGGCAGATGCTTGCAGGTGTGGAGCTTAAAATAGAGTATGCAAATAGGAGGAGCATTCTTTTGAGAATAACTTGTGTCCAGAATTGATGTGTTTATACTATACCAGAATTAGTAGTTTTGAAATCCAGTAGCCTAGGCTTTTTAGTGTTTTGTCCTTTTAATGTAAATGTAATGGTGAATGTAAGAGTCATTAATATTTTAGATTTAGTAATTGATACGTAGGCAGTTAAACATACAGTTTTGGTTTTTAGGTTATAATCTGCCTTTTTCAAAAAAGGGAGGGTAAGAAACAGAAATGGAGATACGATGAAGTACTTTGACTTTTTACTATACTGTTTAAATTTCATCTTATCTTTAGAACCTAGAATGTAAGCATCAGTATCTCCCTGGAAGCCGAATAAGAACTGAAAACAAAAAAGCCATGTGGAGATATATAACATTTCCTGAATATGTATTACTAAAACAAATAATTAAAGAATTGTATGATATCGAAGTCTGGAAAAAAGCAAGGGAAAACATGATGGCTGCCATTGTTTATTAGATAAGTGACTACCAAGTAGAAAAGATATTAAGCTTCATTGGCTATGATCTGTTAATCACTTTGCAGTAACTGTGTGCCAGACATTATTTTAAATAACTCAAAAATATTAAGTGTTTACTCTCCTAACAACTTTTGAATAAGTACAAGTATTATTCTACTTTTTTGTAGAGCAGGAAACCGAGGCATAGCAAGGTGAAGGTCAGAAAGCTAATGTTGGTGGAGTTGAGCTCCAGAATCCATACTTTTAATCAAAACGCAATATACCTCAGTTCTAAGAAGGGAATGGGTTGCCTATAGGCAGATGTGGATAGCTAAAGCTCAGTTAATTTATTTCATGGATGCGAGGTTTTATTCCATCAATGTACTAGAGTTCACTAATCCATTCTATTATTGATGGGCATTTGGGTTCTTACCATTTTTTGCTTTCATGAACAATGCTGGCATGAATATCTTTCTTCTTGTCTATATCTTTTTCTTCTTCATATGTCTTGTCCATTTATATAGAGAATTTCCTTGGGGTCACAGTTCTCTTTAATGCTAGCCCACTCATAGAATTCTTGCCACTTACCAAGATTTAATTCCCAGCTGGAGTCCCCTTGGAGCTCTTGCTTTTACCATGGAGCAACAGTTTTCCAATCTTTCCAACATAATACAATATTTTGTAACAGAATCCATGAATTTACCCAAATTTTTTTTAAAAATTTTTTTTTTTTTTTACGTTTATTTATTTTTGAGACAGAGAGAGACAGAGCATGAACGGGGGAGGAGCAGAGAGAGAGGGGGAGACAGAATCGGAAGCAGGCTCCAGGCTCCGGGCCATCAGCCCAGAGCCCAATGCGGGGCTCGAACTCACGGACCGTGAGATCGTGACCTGAGCTGAAGTCGGACGCTTAACCGACTGAGCCACCCAGGCGCCCCAACCCAAATTTTTAAAGGCATCCAAAAGTTGTGTGAAGAAATGTTGTTTTTTTTTTTCTGGAGATTGCAAGGTTTTCATAAAAGCATTTCATAAAGCATTGTAATCATCAGAGCAATGAAATCAGCCTTCTAAAAATCAAAGATTAATAAGGAAAAATAAGTAAATATGGACATTCTACTAAAAAAATAAAGTTTTTCCCCTGCTGACTCTCCCTCCCTGTCTCTCTCTCTCTGTCTCTCTCTGTCTCTCTCTCTCTCTCTCAAAAATAAACAAAACTTTAAAAAAAATTTTTTAAAAAGGGCACCTAGATGGCCCAGTCGGTTAAGCGTCCAACTCTTCCAACTCTTGGTTTCAGCTCAGGTCATGATTTCACCACTCGTGAGTTTGAGCCCCACGTCGGGCTCTGTGCTGATGCTCAGAGCCTAGAGCCCGCTTCAGATTGTGTGTCTCCCTCTCTCTCTGCCCCTCCCCCGCTGATGCGCGTGCGCGAGTCTCTCTCTCTCTCTCAAAAAGAAAGAAACGTTTAAAAAATTTTTAAAAATAGGGGCACCTGGGTGGCTCAGTTGGTTAAGCGACCTACTTTGGCTCGGGTCATGATCTCGCAGCTTGTGAGTTTGAGCCCCACATCAGGCTCTGTGCTGACAGCTCAGAGCCTGGAGCCTACTTCAGCCCGGAGCCTCCCCTGCTCACGCTCTGTGTCTCTCTGTCTCTCAATAATAAATAAATGTTAAAAAAAAAATTTAAAAACTTTAAAAATAAACAGTTTCATCTTTAAAGTCTTCATTTTTGGTGGGCCTCCTCTTCACAGATTGTGTTAATAAGAAAAAGCAAAGAAGAGGAGCACCTGGGTGCCTCAGTCGGTTAAACATCCATCTCTTGGTTTCGGCTCAGGTCATGATCTCATGTTTTGTGGGATCGCCCACTGTGTCAGCCTGTGTGCTGACAGCACAGAGGCTGCTTGGGATTCTCTGTGTCTCTGCCCCTATCCCGCCTGTGCTCTCTCTCTCTCTCAGAATAAATAAATTAAAAAAAAGAAAATAGATACTATGGAGAAGTTAAATAAACTTTACACCCATTCTTAAACTATGTTTTTAACATTAATATGATGGCTTGATTTCAAATTTCATTTAAATTATTTTTGTCTTTGATTTGGAGAGCATGACTCTTATACCATCAGTAAGAAGAGAGTTGGTAGCGTCGTTCTTAATTCTTTTGTGAAATCTTATAGTCTCTCTTAAGAAAAACCTATTTCACACAAATTTTTACGTGCTGCCTTGTTTCTTAAATTTTATTTGGGGTGGAATTAATAAGAACAGAGAAGTTACTATGGAATCTTAACTCCATGTACCCAAAGTAATTTAGAATTGCCACTAGTGTTAATGGTTTATTTATAATAACCCACTACTGGATGGCAGCATAGGTAACCTCAGCTAGTCCCATCACACTGGGACTTTGGCTAACATTACCCCTCTTTCTCCTCATCAAAAAGTACATCATAAAGTAGAAGAGTTAAAGTCATGTTGTAATAAAGATAACCTTGGATCTGCACTAATTTTTTCAAAGTAATTAATATATAAATATTGTAATTATAAGTGTTACTGGTAACAAGTTACTTTCATCACACTTCACAGTTGTTGTATGTGGGCATGGGGGAGAGAATCTACTGCCCTTAGAGATTTGAAAGTTTCTTTTACTTTCTCACAGAGAAAAGAACAGTAGACCACAGCTTCTTTTGATCCTCATCTCATGAGGTCATAAGGTGACAGTTGCTGATAGAAGATGGGTTTTTTCCTGCTTTTCCAAAATCAGACTCCATGGTAGCAAATAATGTGCATGAAGAGCTAATGTATATATGATCTAGAACCGGTACTTTTTAAATCTTTCCTAATTAACCGTTGCAGAGGCCTTACTGCCTGTTGTTAGTGCTCTTCTGTCGTATACTTCATTCTGTTATTGAGCAGCTTTAACGGATGATTGGCTCTTGAGAATGTCAGGATGGTGAGTTTTAAAATTGTTAAAAAGATTGAGGTGTTAATAACATACGCGAAGCAAAACTTTAAAAAGATTATGGGTGGGGTGCCTGGGTTGCTCAGTCGGTTGAGTCCAACTTTTTTTTTTTTTTTTTTAATTTTTTTAACGTTTATTTATTTTTGAGACAGAGAGAGACAGAGCATGAACGGGGGAGGGTCAGAGAGAGAGGGAGACACAGAATCTGAAACAGGCTCCAGGCTCCGAGCCATCAGCACAGAGCCCGACGCGGGGCTGGAACTCACGGACCATGAGATCATGACCTGAGCCGAAGTCGGACGCTCAACCGACTGAGCCACCCAGGCGCCCCGAGTCCAACTTTTGATTTCAGCTCAGGTCATGCTCTTGGGCTTCATAAGATTGAGCTCCTTGTTGGGCTCTGTGCTGACAGTGGGAAGCCTGCTTCGGATTCTCCCTCTCCCTCTCTGTCTTTACCTCTCCCTGACTTGTATGCACATACATGCTCTCTCTCTCCCTCTCGAAATAAATAAAAAAACATTTTTAAAGAAAGATTATGGGGTGGGTCAGTTGGTTGAGTGTCCAACTCTCAATTTCGGCTCAGGTCATGATCCCAGGACGGTGGGATTGAGCCCCATGTTGGGCTCCACGCTAAGCATGCAACCTGCTTAAGATTCTCTCTCTCTGTCTCTCTCTCTGTCTCTCTCTCTGTCTCTCTCTCTGTCTCTCTCTGTCTCTCTCTCTCTCTCTCTCCCTCCCCCTCCCACGCCTCTCCCTCTCAGACATGCTGTCTCTCTCTTAAAGAAAAAGATTATGAAATAATAGGAAGATTAAAAATAAACAAATAAAATATTACCAATAATAACATAGTATTTGATTCCAGGTAAAGGTGGTAGGTTGAGGACACAGTTAATATTGTTCCCTCCCCAAACCACAGTTAAGTTAAACAACAACGAAAACAAAGTCAATAAAGGTTGTTGTTGGGTTGTTTTTAGTCATAAATCCAGACGAAGAATTGGAGAAAAATAGGGCAAAATTTTCAAGGCTGAAACACAGCTAGAAGAGTGGTAGCAATCTTATTAAACCTAGGAAAGCCTAGTTTTACATGGAGAAAGCTAAGGACTAATGGAATTTGTACTGGTGAATCTCCAAAGGGCCCACACAGTGGTAGTATTGTGTAACTCTGAAAGGGCAAGGGGAAGGAGGGCAAGAAGGTGAAGAAGATGAATCTAGGGGACTAAAATAAGGAGGATTGTTTGAAAGATGTTTAAGAAACACTTAAATGCATGGATTTTCTTCACTTTTTGCCACTGTTCTAATGCACTGCTCTCATCTTGACAGTGGGCAATTTGAAGTATATTCTCTGGCTGAAGAAAGAGGGCTGGCTACTGGCCTAATGGACAACAGGCACATTGAAGGTGGAGGGAGCATTGGCATTTTCAATGATGAGAGCCCCTGCCCTCTTCTCTATTAATGGCTTCCCAACTGAGGCCTTTTTCCTCTAGGCAGGAAGAAAGAAGAATCTTCTATGAAAAATCTGACTAGCCCATTAAGAAAAAAACTAAAGGCAAAAAGGACTTTACATAAATACTGTACTCTGGTAAATTTGTTTTTTGTAGGGGTACAGGTTAACAATTCTGAAGCTACTTTATGTATACACAGGTGTTGAGCAGATAAGTAAATAAGTGATAGATAATGGGAACCAGGTTTCTCACATCAATATCTGTGACCTAATGAAGAGCCTGCCCAAGTTGCCCTATATGGAAGGTTACAGTCAGTAGCCCCAGGTACTTAGAGCTTTAAATAAACCTTTTATTTCCAAAGGTCTAAACTCCATCAAACATCTAAGGAAAGCATCTACTATGAATAACAAACCAAAATAAACAAATCAAGAATACAAAACAACTTGCTGAAAACAGACTGTACAGCCGGGAAAATTTTATGTATATGCACACACACACACACACACACACACACACACACATATACACATCTACATATACCATATGTGTGTATGAAATATCTTCAGAAAGATGGGATGCTACATCCGTAAAGCAAGAATACGATATTTTAAAAAGAACATTCAGAAAACAAAGAATTCTTATAAATTAAGAATATGTGGCAGAACAGAAAAACTCAGTACAATTATTAGATAATAAATTGAGAAATTTTTAGGAGTAGAGCAAAAAAGCAAAGAAATGATAAACAGAAGATTGAATAAATAAGAAGATGAATGTAGGAGGGTCAACTTCCTAGTGTTAGGAGTTCTAAAAAAGAGAACAGAATAAATTAGGGGGGGAAAAAGAATATAATCCAAGAAAATTTCTCAGAACTGAAAGTGCCAATTGTGTACCCAGCATAAAGGAAGAAAAGTGCCAATTGTGTACTCAGTTCAACTGGTATTGGATACCACATGGGATAGCCACATAGTCAGCTAAAATGTTCAGTCTCCATAATAGTCAAGGAAATTCAGACTGAAATGAATTCCCACTTTCATCATTAGACTGGTTAAAAAATAAATTCTGATGATATCAGGTGTTGGAAAGAATATGGGGAAAATGGTTCTCTTATACACACTGCTTGTGGGAGTATGAAACAGCCATATTGGCAAGCAATTTGACAAGTGGTGAGATGAGAGAAAGATATACAACTACTGTAATTCAGAAATTGCACTTCTGGATATTGCCACTAGAAATTCTTGCACTTGTGCATATGAAAAAATGAATAAGAGGCCATGTCCAAGAATACTCATTGAGGTATTCTCTGTAAAAATGAAAATTTACAGGAGCCCCTGGCTTGCTCAGTCAGTTAGCGTCCGACTCTTGATTTTGGCTCAGGTCATGATCTCACAGCTTGTGAGATTGAGCCCCACATTGGGCTGTATGCTGATAGTGTGGAGCCTTCTTGAGATTCTCTCTCCCTCTATCTCTATTCCTCCTCTGCTCATCTGAGTATGTGTATGCTCTCTCTATCTAATATTAAAAAAAATGAAAATTTACAGACCACTTAAATACAAGAATGGCTAAGGTGAGGTATATTCATATATTTGTATGAATGAAACACACACGCATGTATGCCTCAGCAAGGATAGAGCTCCAAAACGTAATGCATGAAATCAAGAAAATGCATAATATGTGTTGTATACAATAAAAAAATGTATATTTTAAAACATAAAACATCAGTGTATGTTGTGTATGGGTACACGCACATATACATATCCAGAAAGAGATGTATTAAATTCATGATAATGGTTCTGTCTGTGAAAGGGAGGGGAATGAACAGAGTGGACTCTATGTAAGTGTGGGGACTTTGGATTTATTGGTAGTGCTTCATTTCTTAAAAAAGACAAAATATAAAAAATGTTTACTGTTGTTAATTCTGGGATAAATCCATAGATACTTATAATATTTATCTCTATGTTTTTAATTTCTGGCTCTGTACCTCTGCCTGATTCCAGAATAACAAAGGGAGAATGATTAATAGGCTTCCTTTTTACTCTATGTGTTAGGTGTATAATATGTGCTCTTCTATCACCTGGCTTCCTCATTTGATTTTTAAATCAGATTGAATTTAAGAAATTAAATTAATAATTAAATAAAATAAAGGAATTGAGGTGCCGTGTTAGCCAGAACTTGTGCCAGAATCCAGCATTGGAAGCAGATAAAGATGACAGAAAAGCCTTACCTGGGAAGGGAAAATTGGAACCTGAAATTGAAAGCCTTCAGACATGCTCAGTAATCATGATGTTCCAGTAGGAGTTTGCAGTATCCGTATCAGATCTCCTACTTTGGATTCCTCTGGATTGGGGGAGGGGTGGTGAGGAAAGTCTTAAAATGTTGAGCTCCAGATAGTCCAGATAAATACATAACAATCACTGAAGTATAGAATATAATATTTGAATCACTATATCGTACCCCTGCAACATAACACGGTATGTTAACTATACTGGAATTTAAATTAAAGTAAATGAAAAAAAATCACTGGAGAGATGCATTTTAAGACAACTCACTTAAAGTGAAATATTATTTCACAATAATAATCAAACATCTTTTTCTTAGTACTTACGGACATTCCTCCTGTCTTCTTAGGTTCTCTGTGTCACCTATCTCCTGGTTCCGTATTAGTAATTTATCATTGTGTACATATCTTTTTGTGTACGTATTTTTTAATTGTTTATTTTTTTTAATTATCTTAATTATCTTTTATTTATTTATTTTGAGAGAGAGAGAGAGACTCAGAGAGCCATGAGTAGGGGAGAGACAGGGAGAGGGGGAGGGGGGGAGAGAGAGAGAGAGAGAGAGAGAGAGAGAGAGAGAGAGAGAGAAACTCCAAGCTGACTCTGCTCTCTGGGTGCAGAGCCAGATGCAGGGCTCAAACTCACGAACTGTGAGATTATGACCTGAGCTGAAATCAAGAGTTGGATGCTTAACCAATGGAGCCACCCAGGCACCCCTGTACATATTTTTTTGGAATATGGATTTATCTTGTGCTTTTCCATTTTTCATGCAGGTTTTAAATGACTATACTCAGCCACTCCCCTTAGCATTGTTCTCACATTTCCTCACATGGTTGACCACGAATCCATTAGGACTCTAAATCATTAGCAGGATCCATCTGGCTTCAGTTACTGCTTGGTTTTGAAGTAGTACCCGTAAAAACTCTCAGGTTTTATAGAAGAGAGTGGCATTATTTGGCAAAGATGATACCTGCAGGATTAAGTATGTAAGTGACTTGGAGGGTTGCTCTTCCTTGGAAGCCAAATAATGACAGAACCTAAGCATATGGATGACTAGATGAACAATGCCATCTTTGCCACTCGTCAGTTACTACTTAACAATTCTTACACAGATTTACCGAGGGAAAACTAAAAGATAAAATGCTTCACAAATGAAAGAACACACAAAATAGTATCAGGAGGACTGAAATGAATTGTTTCATTCAAGAAAATGTTCTAGAGCACTGTTTATTACAAATGCAAATAAGCTAGACATATAAAGTGAGAAAAATTCAACTAAATACAATGTAAATTGAGCTACTCTAACTGTAAATCCTTTTATTTAATATATTTAACTGCAAGTCGGTATGAAGAGCTAATTCAAGTTTCTTTGAGTTTTTGAATTGTGGATTTAAATCAACAGAAGAAAAAAAATCTTGAAAATATAAAAAGCACTTAATTTAATTTAGAGGGACTATAAGGGGTAAGCACTTTTGAATCCAGGTGATAGGATAACCCAGTTTTCTAACATTAAACATTACACTTTAATATGGAATTCAGCATTAGGGGAAATCATGATTTAGAGAAAATACAGTTTTTATATAAAAAGAAAAAGCCCAAAACAAGCATTAAAAAAAACTATTACAAATGTAAAACAAAAGAAAAAATAGACTTGTATTTATTGATAGTATAACAATGTACTAGATGTACACAAAGTAATAATTTTGAATGTATGAATTAATTTGGGGGGACAATTATATTTTGGTGAACCCATGAAAATATTCAATCCCTCTTTTTTTTTTCTTGGTCTTTTTTAGTTTCAACAGTGTTATAAAATTTAAGTATATAGGTCTTGCATATCTTTTGTTAAATTATTTCCTAAGTATTTTATGTTTTTTTGATGCTATTATGAATTTGTTTTGCATTTTATTTTGCAATTGTGGTTGTATGGAAGTTGATTTGGTATACTCATCTTGTATCCTACAACTTTGCCAAATCACTTTTTAATTCTAGTAATTATTTTTGAGATTCCTTAGAGTTAGGTACCAAAAAATAATTTTTAAGTGAATAAAGACAATTTTAGTTCTCTCTCTTTAAATTTCCTTCTATTTCTTTTTCTTGACTTATTGTGCTGAGTAGGACCTTCAGTACACCCGTTACAATAATGAAGTGGCTATGGGGCACCTGGCTGGCTCCGTTGGTAAAGTGTGGGACTCTTTTTTTTTTTTTTTTAAACGTTTATTTATTTATTTTGAGACAGAGCTGGGGAAGGGCAGAGGGGGAGAGGGAGAGAGGGAGAGAGAATCCCAAGCAGGCTCCACGCTGTCATCACAGAGCCCAACACAGGGCTTGATCTCACAAACCATGAGATTATGACCTGAGCTGAAATCAAGAGTCAAATGCTTAACCAGCTGAGCCCCGTCAGGCACCCAAAGTGTGGGACTCTTGATCTTGGGGTTGTGGGTTTAGGCCCCCATGTTAGGTGTAGAGTCACTTAAAATCTTTAAAAATAAAACAAAGTGGCTAGAGTGAACATTCTTGCCTTATTCGCAATATTAGGAGAACTCCCAATATTTCACCATTATATAAAATACTAGATGTAGTTTTTCACTCATCCTATTTATCAGATTGAAGGGAGTTACGTTTAATTCTTAGTTTGCTGAGAATTTTGTCATGAATGGTGCTGAATTTTCTCAGATTTTTTTTCTGTATCTGTTCAAATGGTTATATGCTTTTTATTCTGGTAATATAAGTTACATTGATTGGTATTTAATTTGAAACATTTCTTGGATAAACCACATGATCATAGTATATTACCCTTCTTATATATTGTTGGATTCAATTTGTTGTTTTGCATCTGTATTCATGAGGCTGATTTTCTTTCCTGGTAATATCTTTGTCAAGTTTTGGTATTCGGGATTTGCTTATTTAATAAAGGGAGGGGTGCCTGGGTGGCTCAGTCGGTTGAGCATCTGACTCTTGGTTTCGGCTCAGGTCATGATCATGGTTTGTGAGTTCGAGCCCTGTATTGGGCTCTGTGCTGACAGTGCAGAGCTTGCTTGGTATTCTCTCTCTCCCTCCCTCTCTCTCTGCCCCTCGCCTGCCCATTCTCTCTCTCTCTCTCAAAATAAATAAAAACTTAAAAAAAATTTTTTTTTAAATAAGACAAGTTAGGGAGTATCTCTCTTCTGTTTTCTAGAAAGTATGTAAGATGGTTATTACTTCCTTAAATGGTTGCTAGAACCCACCAGTGAAGCCATTTGGGCCTAGAGTTTTGTTTTGATTTTTGTGGTTTTTTGTTTTGTTTTTGTTGTGTGTTAATTATGAAATGTTTTCTTTAGTAGATGGGTTTCTATTTATTTTTATAGTTGGAGTAATTTTAAGGGATTTTTCATTTTATCTCAGTTACTGAATTGATTTGCATTATGTGAACATTATATTTGTAGGATATGAAGTGATATTTCTCCTTCTATTTCTGATATCAGTAATTTGTGTTGCCTTTTGTTTTTCTTGAACAATCTTGCTAAAAGCGTAAATGATTTTTTTTTTATCCTTTAAACTGTTGGTTTTAATTTTTTTGAATTGTCTAATCTTTGGCTTGAGTATTGTTTTGAATTGAAGTTCACTAACTTGTTTTTGTGCCATCTCAAATCTATTAACTAATAATAGATTCAGCCTATCCAGTGAATTTTTAAGTTTTGATATTTAACCGCCTACTTTTTGAAGTTTCATGTCTTTCTGTTTCCATTTGCTGTCAATATTTCTTATCTGTTCACTCATTATAACATGTTGAATATACTTGTGTTAACGGCTTGAGCATCCTTGCCAGTTAATTCCAACGTCTAGATCATCTTGTAATAGGTTTTCCTCCCGTTCTTGAGTTACAGTTTTTATCTTTTTTGCATGTTTAGTAATTTTTTGTTGTATATTGGATTTTGTTGATGGTATTGTAGATTTTTTTTTTTTAAGCGTATTGATTTTCATTCCAGATAACTAGCTTGTAAAAATACACTTACCATATAACCCAGCAATTGCATTTCTGGGTATTTATCCTAGAGAAATGAAAACTTACGTTCACACAGAAACCTGTGCACAAATATTTATAGCAACTTTATTTATAATTACCCCCAAAAGAATACATCCCATTTGTACTTCGACAGGTGGGAAAAAACAAACAAACAAAAAACTGTATCTCCATACCGCGGAGCAATGAAAAGGAACAAACTATTGATATATTCAACAAATTGGATGGATTTCATGGGTATTATGCTGAGTAAAAAGAAAACTAGCCAATCTAAAATGTTTCCATACTATCTGATTCAATTTTTGTAAGATTCTCAAAGTGAAAAAATTATAGAAATAGAGGACAGATAAATGGTTACCAGCAATTAAGGAAAGGGGAGGAGGGTGTGATTATAAACAGCAAAAGGGAATCTAAGTTGTGGTATGGTGTATGGATCTGTACATGTCCTAAAATGCCATAGAATTACAAACAAAGATATACAAAAAACAAACTATGATTGCATGAAAAAAATGGCAAAATCCAAGTAAAGTCTATAGTCTAGACAATTGTATTGTGCCAATCAGTTTCTCAGCTTATGATAATACACTGCAATTATGTAAGTTGTCACCATCGGGGTAGGTGAGCGGTGAGTACATGGGATCGCTCTGTACCACTTTTACTACTTCTTGTGAAGATGAGAGGCTCTAAGGATTTCAAAATAAAATTAAAAATATATTACTGACGGATCACCTTGAAATTATAGAGGTTTGGTTTTTATACTTTGTCACACCAGATGTTATTTCAGTTTTGCCCTTAGCCTTAGGAGAATCCTTATTCCTGGAATATAGTCTTTACCCTGAGATGTGGCCCTTCTGTGGTTTCTGTGAGAAGTCCGTTGTGTTCACCAAGCCCTTTTAACTTGGCAGGATTCAAAATCCAAACTGTGTCTTTCCTGTGGTAGGAAGCCGAAATCTCTGTTCAGCTTTTTAGTCTTCCAGCTGTTGCCTTCTGTTGGGCTATTTGGAGTCTCCCAGTGCATGAGCAGTTCAGGGACCAGCCAAAGATTTGAGCATTTGTGGACAGATTTAAGCTCCCCCTGCCCTGTACTGTACTACCCTTCCTACCATGATTTTCCCCTCCTATCGTCAGCTTTCTGTCAGCTCTTAGATGCCAATGAGACTGTGGTTTTCTTCTTTAGCCCTAGCCTCCCAGTACTTACGGGGGATACACTGGGAAGAGTTCTCTTAAGGTAGAGTTGTACGAATACATCTCATCTCAGTATGGTTCCTTTCTTTTAATAATCAAATCTCCTACGTTTCTGCTGGCTGTTGGTCACTTTCAGTATCTTTAAACAGTTACTTTTAACTTTTTAAAAAATTTTTAAATGTTTATTTTTGAGAGCGAGAGCGAGAGACCGTGAATGGGGGAGGGGCAGAGACAGAGGGAGACACAATCTGAAGCAGACTCCAGGCTCTGAGCTGTCAGCACAGAGCCTGATTGGAGGGGTGGGGAGGGGGGGTGGGGGCTCAAACTCACGAACCTTGAGATCGTGACCTGAGCTGAAGTCAGTGGCTTAACCAACTGAGTCACCCAGGAGCCCTTGAACAGTTATTTTAATATTTTGTCCAGAGTTAATAATTGTTATCTAAGGGCAAATTAGTCCAATGTGAGATAGTCCATTATTACTGGAACCAAAGCTCAACGAATTTTAAAGTATTACGAATATAAAAAGTTTGTAAAGGGGCACCTGGGTGGCCCAGTTGGTTGATCATCTGATTCTGCTCAGGTCATGATCTCACGGTTCATGAATTTGAGCCCTGCGTTCGGTTCTGTGTTGACAGCGTGGAGCCTAGAGCCTGCTTGAGTTCTGTGTCTCCCTTGCTCTCTACCCATCCCCCACTCATGCTCTGGCTGGCTGGCTTTCTCTTTCTCTCTCTCTCTCTCTCTCTCAAAAAGTGAATGAACTTTATTAAAAAAGTTTATAAAGTTTTTCAGTGAAAAATTTGAAAGTGGGGTGCCTGGGTGGCTCAGTCAATTAAGCCTCCAACTCTTGATTTCGGCTCCGGTCATGATCTTACAGTTCGTGGGTTCAAGTCCTGCATGGAGCTCTGTACTGACAGAGCCTGCCTGGGATTCTCCTTTTCTCTCTGCTTCTCCCCTGCTCACTCTCTTTCTCTCAAAAGTAAATAAGTAAACATTTAAAAAAATTCAAAAGTAAAAATAACATAGTAACTTTAATGCATAGTTAGAAGTATTACAGAAATCAAAGAAAGTATTCAATGAAAACTGAAAATATGAACAATCAGTATTTTAATTAAAAAGAAGAATAAACATGCAAATGCAGCCAGAAAAAAAATTTTTAAAGACATATAAATGACTTTCAGAAGATTAAGGGCAGAATGTAATTATGTATTACCTAAGCAGCAGCCTTAGATAGGAATACATATTTAATCACCAGAAAGGACTTCAGCTGTAAAATCAGATCTTCATCCATTGTCTTTTGGAAATATTTTTCCATTTGGCTTTAAAAGTTGTATTTTCTTTCTTTATGCAGCATTTCTGACCTTTGTCATTTCTTAGAGACTAAAACAACAAAAACAACAATCTAACCTCCCTTCTGCTTTTATTTTTTTCTTCTCCTTTTAGTTTGCATAATTGGCCTTAAATGAGGTGAGAGTGAAGAAACTAGAGCCATCTCTGGATACATCGCTACCCCACTTCCCTGTAAGCTACCCTCCGGAGTGCTAGATTTGACCATATCTGTTTTGAGGACTCATTATGAACAAAGAAGTCTCCCAGGTGGGAATTGTAACTGTTTTTAAAGAGCTTTGTTTATACAAAAGTATGAAGGGAAAATGATTACCGATGGAAATATGTTTTTGATTTAAAAGTTTCAAAGTTATTATAAAACATCTGCTGACATTCCTAAATGAAAATGTTCTAGATTACACTTTATGAATCACTTTAATGCACATTGAAATGAATATAGGGTTCATATGAATATTTTACAGTGAGAACCTCCTCATTGAATTAAAAATGGCAAGCAGAAAAACCATACTGAACCATCCCTAGATTTGGTCTGTATATTTCTAACATGTGTACAGTCATTCAGTCTATATTTGGTGCCCATTTTTTTACATTTGGGCATTTTTACATAGCTGATTTCGAAGAGTTTGTGAGCTCCCTGAGGGAATAGTTCTTGTGTGTCCACAAAGATGACAGTGATCATAGAAGCCTATGTTAGAAGGATAAACATGCACTAAGCCAAGACAGTAGGTAAAAAGCTGAAGATTAATCAGAAAATGATAGATCAGTAAGTGGACTTTTGGCAGGAGGCTTTTTAAAATTAATAGATTTTTTAAATTGAGTTATAGCACTATACAGATAAAAGTTACAGATTTTAAGTGTAGAACTCCTGAATTATCATGTGCCAAACATATTTGTTAAACAGGTTAAGAAGTAAAACAATATTAGCACCCCAGGAGCTTCCCTCATCCTTGCCCAGCTGCACACCCACCTACTCACTTTTAAAGGAGAAGACGGTTGTCACCGTGGAGTGATAGCTGTCAGCTTGAAGAGTGGGCTTTAACCACCATAGATGTTAAAGGCAGTTAGATTTAGTTGGCTGACAAACAATACCTGTGTTTGGGATAAACAATGAATTTGGGAGATGGAGGCGAGACTATCTGTTGGCAGCAGAGTGCTTTAAAGCAGGGGCTGGAGGTGCAAAATAATCCTACTGCCTCTCTCTTTAAAGTCTCATTGGTAGGGGCACCTGGGTGGCGCAGTTAAGCGTCCGACTTCGGCTCAGGTCATGATCTCGTGGTCCATGAGTTCGAGCCCCACGTCGGGCTCTGTGCTGACAGCTCGGAGCCTGGAGCCTGCTTTGGATTCTGTGTCTCCCTTGCTCTCTGCCCCTCCCCTGCTAATGTTTGTCTTTTTCTCTCTCTCTCAAAATAATAAACTTTTTTTTTTTTAATTTAACAAAAATAAATAAAGTCTCATTGGTTTCTAGAACACACTCCAGATTTCTGGCTTTCATTTAACTGGAGATATATTTATTAACTTGTATTTTCTATTATTTGAAATCAGACTATTAATTCCCAATGGAGAGAGAGAGAGAGAGAGGAGTTTATATTTATGAAAGAGAAAGGGAGAGAAAACAGAATCATCTAGTGACTGAACTCTGGCTTAGGTGTGTTTTTCTTTAACTCCTTTTTCATTGAGTGACTCTAAGAAGTCTCTTTTCTTCATATCACAATGAAGATTTTTATCTTCTCTATTTCTCCTTAACATTTATCAAAATAATTTTAAACCTGCCACATAGTTGCAAGATTGGTAGGCCCTGTGTATTGCCCATTGCCCACTTTCACCAGTTGGAAACATTTTGTTATGTTTGCTTTATCTCTCTGTATATTTGCTACTATTTCTGCTGCTGAATCATCTGAGAGGAAGTTGTAGACATTTACGTTCTTCCACTCCTAAATATTCAGTGTGTTTCTCCTGCTTAACCACAACATAATAATGAAACTCAGGAAACAACATTTTCATTATTATTATTATTATTATTATTATTATCGCATTTAGAGTTCATATTAAATTTTTATCAGTCCTCTGATCCAGAATCACACATTGTGTAGTTGTTACATCTCTTTGGTTCCTTTAACCTGGAATCAGCTTTTCTTTGTCTTCCATAAAATGGACATTTTGGGAGAGTACAGGTCAGCTGTTCCGTATAATAGCACTCATTTTGAACTTGATATCTGTTTCCATCTTTGTTCCTTTCTAAAGAGACTATGATATGGGACTTTGGAGATTCATGGATTTGTTAACTGAGAATGTTATCTGGTAGAACAAAGCCTGTAAAGATTTTTTTCAGGGGAAAGTCTGTTGAAACATGGTGGGAGCCCAGAATTCCAGAAGGTAGATTCCTAAAGATGATTTGGATGTTATTGAAAAGAATTTTATATGTGTGTGGATGTATATATATGATCTTAGAATCCAAGATTTATAAATTTTTGGACAAAAATTAGGGTTTGTATGGCAAAACTTTTTGAAGGAATAACACGTTTATATTTTAAGGTAAATTATATTTATAAGAAATAATTGGTTTTGTATTATAATGATGAGAGAAGTCAGGACTGGGTATCCAATCAATTTTATTTATTTGTGTGACGTTTGGATGAAGAATTGAGAAGGCTCTCTGTTCGTGTGTTTGAAACTCCCTGTAAATACCACCCAGGATTTCTAGAGGTGGCACAATTTAATGTCAGCTTTTCTGAGAGAACTCCTAATGAAGAAGCATTTTAATGTAGAAGCAAAAGCAAATATTGGGAATCTGTTGTTGGCTTTTTACTTCTCAGTTATGTGACTATAGATTAGTTATATGAGTTAAAGCATAGCCAGATTCTGGAGCCAAATTACTTAATGATTTTGACCTCTGCTACTTATGATGTTAAGCAGATCAAGTAATGTTTCTATGCCTCAGTTTCCTCATTTCTTACAATCTGTAAATAGGTTATAAAGTTGCCTGTCTTATACTTTATGAGTGAATTGAATTAGTAAGGTTTATGAGTAAATAATGTAAATTCCAGGGGTCCCTGGGTGGCTCAGTCGGTTGAGCGTCCGACTTCAACTCAGGTCATGATCTTGCCATTTGTGAGTTCGAGCCCCGTGTCAGATTCTGTGCTGACAGCTCAGAGCCTGGAGCCTGCTTCGTATTCTGTGTCTCCTCCTCTCCCTGCCCCTCCCATGCTCATGCTCTGTCTCTGTCTTTCTCTCAATAATAAATAAATGTTAAAAAATGTAAATTCGATGGTTAGAACAATGATTGGCACATAGTAAATCCTGTGTAAGTGTTGGTCATCATCATTGTTATCTTCATCATCATCATCATTGTCAGTAGTTTGTAAGATAAAATTGTTGAACTCAATCAGTGATTCTGTAAGTAGAAATAATAATGCATACTTCATAGGGCAGTTGTGAAGAGTAAATGAGTTAATACATAATAAAATACATAAACTGTACACACACACACACAATTATTATTATTATATTGTCCTATCTTGTCATTAAATGCACGTTAATAGGCCTACTGTTTTGTGAACAATTTTTATTATTTTTTCTGCTCAAATTCTTTGTTACTGACTTGATACTGTGAAAATGGGAACAGGCAAGATAGGCATTTTGTATATTCTTAAGTGGCCTATAGTCAAAAAGTTTGAGGAACAGTGTACTAGATGACAATTGCTGGGGTCCCTCTGATTCTGAAATTTTGAATCTGAGTCTCCAGTTTAAAATTTATAAGCCTTACTGGGGCGCCTAGGTGGCTCAATTAGTTAAGTGTCCAACTTTGGCTCAGGACATGATCTCGCGGTCCATGGGTTTGAGCCCCATATCAGGCTCTGTGCTGACAGCTCAGAGCGTGGAGGTTGCTTCGGATTCTGTGTCTCCCTCTTTCTCTGACCCTTCCCAGCTCATGCTCTGTCTCTCTCTCTCTCTCTCTCAAAAATTAAAAAAAACATTAAAAAATTAAAAAAAAATTATAAGCGTTACTCTCATAGGTGTTATTCTGTTGAGAACACTGGAAAGTGAAATTTGAGTTTCACTTGTTTCGAGTTGGCCATTTGTTGGGCATTGTACTGGAAGGGATATGACTAGAGCAATTAGTATGATCATTGAGGAAATATAAATGCTACTTAACTAGCTATTCACCTGAGATGCTTGGGGAATTTTTTTTTTTGGTTTCCCCATGGGTATCAATAAGGCTTTTGCCAAATATAAATGAATCAAGTAGGATGACTTAAGTTTTAAGCTAGGCTTTAAAAAATGCATATTCTTCTGCAAATTTGGGTAATGAGGATTGTATGTACATTTGTATTGTGATTTCATTCAAGCCACTTCTGCTCCAGCTAGGGGGATGATCCCAAAATTAACTGGAGGCTTACCTGACTTGATCATTTTCTAGTGCCCTCAAAATATAATTTCATTGTTTTGGCAAATTATTAACCCATGCAGCTTGGTACTTCTACTGCCTTATAATGTTAAGGATCAAATTTCAGTATGTTTATTTTTCTTTTACTGATTTATATATGTACATTTAACCATACTATATTCTGAAATGAGTTTCTGAAATACTTTGTGGGAAATTGAACAACTTCTGATCAGATATTGGAATAATTTCATGTAGTAAATGTGATTTTGGGTTTGGATATTCATCTGTAGATTATCTGTATCTAAAGCTGATCTTCATTCTCTTCTGGCCACTGATCTTCGTTCTCTTCTGCTCATTAGTTTCTGAATCTGTGAAGGAGAATGGAATTGACGGAAAGAGAGAGAGTGAAATTTTTATCACTTAGTTTTACATCTATGACCACCATTTTCAAGGCTGTTACCTCTTTGCTAAACTATTACAAACTCTTCTCCTGTGCACATGCAAGTAAATATCAAACACTTATTTTATTGTTTACACAGTTAAAGAGAGCTGTGGCTAGGAAGACTGATTTTAATCTTTTTTTTTTTTTTTAAAGAAATACCAACATATCTTCCACAAGTTAGAATGATATAGTACCGATTTTTGGAAGTCATATACAGTATATCTATTAATTACCCAATGTAATTGTATGATAACTGGAATCATTTAATTTCATGGATTTGCAAGGAAATGTTGAGGGTGTTTCTGCCCAGTTGTTTTACTATGATAGCTGCCACAAATATGTATTTCATATGCCAACTATTTTTCCTCAGGGACAAATTCATTCAATAGGAATATTTTAGCAAGGTGAATGCGTTTATGTTTATTTTTTAACTTTAAAAAATTAAATTTTAAATAAAGTCAATGAGAGGGATTTAAAATACTGGGTTTTAAAACTGATTTTTCTCTTCTTCCTATATTTTTGTTAATAAAAAACAAAAAATAAACTTTTACAGTTTTTCCAAACTTATTCTTTCTGTTTAGAAAAAAATAATGCAAAGAAAAAAAGCATTGTCTCTTAACCTAAACATAAATTTATTAAATGTATTACTTCAGACATGACACACTTGTAGAATTTAAAGTATTAAATCCTTGATAATTTCTTTATTATTAATATATAAAATATTTTGCACAAGATTTTCTTTTACTGTAAAAAACATTTTAAGAAAAATCAGATGTTTTATAGAACCAATGAACTAAGAAAAAATGATGTCTTTATTTTTAAGAGTTCATTGCTTTGAATCCATTTCTTTGCCTTTGTTTTTTATTCCTGGGCATAAGAGTTCAGATCCTGGCAGGCCATTTGTGGCAGAGACTTATTGGGGTAGGGGTTCTTCTCTGGGCCAGGGAGAGCCACCATCTGAATTTTGGTCTCTGGCTTTGTGGATTCAGAGACTTTTTGTTTCCAGACCTTTAAGGAAATCTTTTTTAGGCATTAGCTTCAAAATATCTGGGATTTATTTATTTATTTATTTATTTTAAACGTTTATTTATTTTTGAGAGAGAGAGAGACAGAGCATGAACGGGGGAGGGTCAGAGAGAGGGAGACACAGAATCTGAAACAGGCTCCAGGCTCTGAGCTGTCAGCACAGAGCCCGACGCGGGGCTCGAACTCACGGACCGGACCGCGAGATCATGACCTGAGCCGAAGTCGGCCACTTAACCGACTGAGCCACCCAGGTGCCCCAAAATATCTGCTTTTTTAACAAGAAGTTAGGAGGCATTCAGAGAAATAAGAAAGTATGGTATATACCCAGGAAGAATAGCAATCAGTAGAAATTGTCTTTAAGGAAGTCCAGGCATTGCACTTACTAAACAAGAAAAAAAATAGATAAATTGGATTTCATCAAAATTAAAAACTGTTCATAAAGAAAATGTTTGCAAATAATATATCTGGTAGAGGCTTAGTACCCTAATATAAAGAACTTTCATGGCTTAACAAAAAAAGACAAATAACCCAACTTAAAAACGGGCAAAGGACCTGAATAGACATTTCTCCAAAAAAAGATACACAACGGTCAATAAGCACCTGAAAAGGTGTTCAGTGTCATTACTGATTAGGGAAATCAATGTAAATCAAAGCGGTAATGAGATACCATTTCACACCTCCTAAGACGACCAGAATTAAAATAAAATTACAAAACATAAAATAACAATTTTTGGTGAGAATGTGGAGAAATTGGAATGCTTGTACATTGCTGTAGCCACTGTGGAAGACAGTTTGGCAGTTTCTCAAAAAGCTAAAGAGAGTTACATTATTATGACTTAGTAGTTCCACTCTAAAATACCAAGGGAATTGAAGACATGTTCACATTTATGCATATAAATGATCATAGAATCATTCCTCATAAATAGCCCCCAAATGGAAAAACCTAATGGCCATCAACTGGCAGATAAACAAAATGTGATGTATACAAACAATGGAAAAGTATCCAACCATAAAAAAGGCGATGTAAATCCCAATACTTTCTTATCACTTGAGAAAGATTTCAGTTGACATTGCAATGAAAAGACAAGAGAAATTGAAAACTTCTTTTAGAGAACCCTAAGTGTCTGAAGATGCCAGTCTGAGAAATACTTCTTTATTGACAGTTGCCCACTGCAGGAGCTCTTTGTTTATAATGATTTTCCTATGTGATTCTTTTCATACAGCTGTCAAATTGGAGAGGTTCGGCCCTCAGAATGTCCCTCTCATCATGTCTGTGCTGCTTTGTGCTAATTGCCTGCTAAGCATTTTGAAGTATATTTATTAGAGCTGTTTACTAACATATTGTTACTTATTTTTCAAATTATGTGATTCTCAGCTAAATCTGGGAGATGAGTGACCAATTTCTTATGTTCTAGAAATTTATAGTTCAAGTGAAATATAAAACACTGACCTATTTCTTCAGCCTCACCTATTTGGTTTTGTCTGATCTATTTGAGATAGATGTGGTTTCTGATTCCCAAAACTGTTCTCTACAGATTGCATGAGGTTGAGTATAACTTAGCAACTCTTTTTAAATCAGCAGGGTACTTTGACTTAGAAACCTTACCTCTTTTTAAAAGGTGGTATGCAAATTGTTTCCTGAAACCAACATTCTTTTCTTAATGAACCTTATTTAAGTACCCTTACTGGCATATATAAAGCCACTCCACAAATAGAACAGCTGTAATAGTTTTCACTCATCAGGGGATTTGCATTCCACTATCTGTATATTGTGTTTTGTAAATAGAAAGCAGTTAATACCAGAATCATATCATCAGCAAATTGTTGGTGACCCTCTCATAGCTTCTTACTGTTGGCTCTTATTTTGGTAGGTCAGCCTGTCTGGCTGCTGTTGAGTTATTGTCTAATGTCTGCTCAGCCTCAGAATCTTGGATAAATTTAGAAGATGTCAATCTCTAGCCAGTAGTCTGAGGGGAGCACAGTATGGGGGATCTTATTTTCAATCTAGGTTTATTTGTTGCTCAAAATGATCCAGTCTATGAAATTATATTATTTATGTTTACAGTTGTATCACTGTGACATGACTTTATGTTTTTATAGTACTATGAAATATTGTTTGAGGTTTTCCCTAAATAGTATATTTTTACCTTTTCAAAATTAGAAGAGATGTTCTCCAGTTTCTGGATCAAGAAGATAGGGCTTGGGTTTTTTCCCCCCATTGAAAATAGGGTAGAAAGGATTTCAGATAAGCTCATAGTCTCACTTATAGGAAAGAATTCCAAAGCTTTATGAATGATTCCAGAAAATATATTAACCATAAAATATCTGAAATATCCTTTAAACTTTTACATGTCATCTTAGTTAAATAATCACTTCTAATGCATCACCTGTCTTAGCTTCTGTATCTTTTAGGCATTATGTTAGATACTGGATATACAGTAAAAAGATCCAGTAATTGGCTTTGAGTTCATAATCTAGAATGGGAGACAAACAAAAGAATTATAATTTATAGCATAGTATACAGTATAGTATAGTACAGTATAGTATAGTATAATAAGCATAGTATATTGCCCTTTCTATTTTGAGAGTCAGTAGAATTCCAGATGGGTAAATTCTCAGATAGGTATAACCTAATGTCTTTGGAGGCAAAGAAGATAGGCAGATAAGGAAGTAAGAAGTGGCCCCTGAGCATGAGGTGGGAATTAGCTAATTCCTTTCTTTTGGTTTAGCGAACTCCAGAGTCTTATCTTTCATTATATTCCCCCCTTCATTTTCTGCTCTCTTTTATTTCTATTGCTGTTGAAAAGTTTAGAATTAATGTCCCATTATTATAAAGGTTATTGCATAATTTCATTATTTGTATTAATACATTTAAAAACATTACATTTTATTTCTATGTGAATATAGAATGAGGTGGCTTCTTCTGCGATATTTGGTTTTGTGATAACCTCATTTATGCTTCTGTGAGTTTCTTAGGAAAAGAAGGTAGCAGTTGTATTAATTACAGTAATATATCACTTAGATGATTATTATTTTGTGTTTGGGTTTCAGAAGAGATACTAACAAACATGTCGAGTCTTTTGACATCTTTTTTATTGTGGTGATTGTTTTTACAAGTCTGGCCTGTTTGCCTTTGCATTGAGGTTGTCCACCTTGCAATTACTGTAATTATTTTTCTAATCATGGGTCCTTCCTCTCCCCCCACCACAAGAGATTTAACAAGTATTTTTTATGATGACATTACTCCACAATGCAACTCATCTCATTTATTCATCATTAACAGAAGTCTGGAACGTAAACATCCAACATATTTTATACAAATTGAGTTTGAGGAGACAGTGGGATATCCAAATGAAAAAGTCCATTTAGCAGTTGGAAACTTAAATACCAAATTACTGAAATGAGAAAGATTGTACTTACCCTTTATAGCAGAAGTCTTAGAATGAAAATCAGATCTTGTCATTCCTCTGTTCTTAACCCTCCACTGATTGCTTAATTCAGAGTAAAGCTAAAATCTTTAAAATGGTTTTTATGGCCTTACACGATGTAGCCTCATCGTGTAATCTTTCTGAGCTCATCTGCTCCCTCACTCCCTGGTTCTAACTACACTGATCTCTTTCATCTTTTGCAAAAAGCATAGTTATGCTCCAGCCTTAAGGCCTTACAGCCCTTCCCTTTGCGCCTGCCAGGAGCACTCTTCCTCCAGATACCTTTCCCTTTCCTTCACATCCTTCAAGTCTTTGCTCTTATCTCACCTTCTCAATGAGGCCTTTTCTAACTATGCTACTTAAAACTGCTGTCCCTTCCCTTCTACACACTTACACCTCTGTTTTTGCCTGATTTTCCTCTATAACACATATCACCTTTTAATATACTCTATAATTTACTTTTTAATTTTATTTATTATCTCTCTGCCTTACAATAGAATGAACCTCTATGAGGACATGAGGACAGTGATTTTTATAAATTTTATTCATGGTCGTATCCCCAGTACCTAGAACAGAGGCTGGCATATACTAGGAACTCAGTAAATATTTGTTGCTGGTGAAATTAGGGCTACCCACGTTGGATCAATTTAAAGTTTTCTGACTAATGTTTTCCTTTTCTGGAAACGTGGAATATAACCAAGGATTTTATTTTTAAAGTCTTTCCTTAGTGTCAGAACTAAAATTAACATACATAATCTA
Source organism: Panthera uncia (assembly GCF_023721935.1). Classification (NCBI taxonomy): domain Eukaryota; kingdom Metazoa; phylum Chordata; class Mammalia; order Carnivora; family Felidae; genus Panthera; species Panthera uncia. The sequence continues at coordinate 20,756,343 of NW_026057579.1, read as the reverse complement.
CATGTGTGTGTCTCTGTTTCCTATGGATTATATATATGTGTGTCATATATAATATATAACATATATAGTCTATTAAGTACATGATTGAATAGATGTTTAGTCACTTATTCACCAAATTCTATAATTGACGCACAGTAGATGAGAGCTGATGGAAACTTTGTATATTATGTCCAAGAGGTTGAATGTTGTTCTTTCAGCAGTGAGGATTTAGTGAAGGATTTTAAACAAGAGATGGAGATGATCAGACTTACATTTCTGATAGCCTGCTCTGGTGGCTCAGGGAGACCATCTGGAAGGCTATTTTAATAGTCCAGCAGGAGGGGCGCCTAGGTGGTTCAGTCGGTTAAGCGTCCAACTCTTGATTTCAGCTCAGGTCATGATCTCACAGTTCGTGGGATCGAGGCCTGTCTGGGATTCTCTCTTTCCTCGCTCTCTGTCCCTCCCCCTGTCATACTATGTCTCTCTCTCTCTCTCTCTCTTTCTCTAAATAAATAAACATTTGAAAAAAAGAAATGGTCCAGCAGGAGGTGATGAGAGGAGGCTATGAAGAATGGATGGATTTGGGAAATATTTAGGAAATAAAAATTGACAAATCTTGGTGTCTGCTTGCATATGGGTTTTGAGAGAAGAGGTTAGAAGGACTCCAGCATACCAACTAAAAGAAGAAATATATGAGGTGAGGTTTAGTTCAGTTTGGAAAGTTGAATTTGAAGTGCCTGGGTAACATCTGGATGGAGATAGCTGGTGAGGTATTGGATTATGGCTCTGAGACTTAGGAGATCTGAGCTAGAGGTGGAGATTTGGGGATAATCAGTATAGAGATGTGTTTTGATATCAGGCTGAGTGAGTGGTATCACCCGAGGATAATGTATGTAGTCTGAGGGAAAAAGAGGCCTTGGACATGAGGACCTTGAGGAATTCTGACCCCCAAGAATTGGGCAAAAAGTACTTAGAATAAGATCAGAAGAAAACCACACTGTTCTAGTCAGGTTTGATTTATGCATCACTTCTTTGGAGAGGGCCCCAATTAAAATTAGGTCTCCTCTATTGCTTCTCTCTATGAGAAACATTCTATTCTATTCTTTTCCTATTCTTTTCCTTTTCCTTTTCCTTTTGTATTCTTTTCCTTTGTAACTTTTATCACAGTTTAAAATTATATGTTACTTTTGTGTCTTATTTGCTTATTTCTCCCGCTCCCTGAGGGCAGGAACCTCTATTTTGCTGACCATTTATTTGCTCAGCTTTTAGCACAGTGTCTGATGCATGATAGATGCTTGATTTATTTGTTAAGTAAATGAAGGAAGTACGGGATCACAGAAGCCAATGGTGACAGTGTTTCAGAAGGTTATTTCAAATGCTGCTCCAAGTAGGCCAATAAAATAATAATAATAATAATAATAATAATAATAGTTAGCATATATTGAGCACTAACAAATGAAGGCATGAAAAGTGTCCATTGTATTTATTGATAAGAAGGTTTGGGATGAGTTATCCACAAGTGAACCCTAGGCCCTCATGGAGCTCTCTGTCTAAAGAGAAAATAACAACAGTCAGCATTCTCCAGGAACTAGAGTATGCTCTTTACATGCACTGTTTCGTTCAGTCCTTATAACAGATCTGAAGGTGGGTGAAGGTAATTATTATCTGTATGTTATAGATGAGGAATTAGGTTTAAGGAGATTATACACTTTGCCCAAGAATAAGTAGGTACTGGTTAAGCCAGGACTTCAACTTAAGTAAGGCCTTTCTGACCCCACATCCCATGCTTTCAACCACCATGCTCCAGTAGGGGGACCCAGTTGATTCCTCATCAGGGAACTGATATCTTGGAAATGACATTTGAGCAGGAATGGTTTAGGTGCTGTTTATAGGACAGATTAGAAGTGAGAGTGACTGGAATTGAGAAACCAGATACATGGATCTTGCATTAATCCAGAATGAAGCATTGGGTTCCAACTAGAATCATAACTATATCTGAGAATAAAAAGGAGGGGACAATCTGAGATCTCTTATTAAGGAAGAATTGACAGGACATGGATACTGATTAGAAATGAGGAGTAAAGGAGAAAAGTAAAAAGCAATTACAAGACTGCAATCCTAGGCGTTGGAGGTTTTTATGAACTGCACTTCTCATGTGGGAGAAATTCAGAATGTGCCCCTTTTGTTGCATGAAATAATAAATTCATGATTAGAATTTTAGTTATTATTTGTACACAGAAAAGGGGGAACTGACAGTCTTTGGTATTGACAAAGGACAGGCTAGAGACAGTAAGTTTCAGGACTAGAGAAAAAGGATTTGCTCACATGTATTAATTAAAACCATGTGAGAGATTCTTATGGATCTCAGCATTCTTTATAAGCTTTATAAGCACAGTTGTCATTGCTGTGGAAAAGGAAAAGTTAAAGGTTTTTCCCATTTAGCAAGGATTTTCTTTCCTTTTTCAAGGGTAGATGGGGTGAAAACAAATGGGGGAGGTATGCTGTTTGGCACTAATAACATACAAAAGGTCGTGATGAATATAAGGCCAGGGATAGGATTCTGAGTTTCGTTAGGGATTCTACAGAGAATAGTGGTTGATAGGGACAAGTCAGAGTGGATCTGTAAGTGTAGTCACTACCTGGCACAACATGTGAGAGAGAGACCTGACTGGCGTGCTCAGGGAAATGACTTTGTGTTCTCTGGCATCTATACCAAGATCCTAACATAGACTAAACATTTGATCTTTGTCGCCTGACTACATAAACACAAGGTTAGGAATATAGAATTCAGAGTTGGTAAGTACCAAATCTAATTCATTGCTTCAACTTTAATTGTAGATGTATTATTTATTTTCTTAGCAGTATAAAATCCCAAACCTTATGAGTAAAAGTTGTTTCAAGTTCTTTTCAAAGCACAATCTAAAATAAATACATATAAGAAATAATTTCTCTGACTCCCAGTTATACCTTGTTCTTAGAAACATCTGAAAGTGATTTTTTTCTCTGAAATAAAATTTCAGTGTCTATTTCATTATTCTAATAATACTTTCATCCTGTTTGACCTTTGTGATTTCATAAGGGACTATTTATTTTGTTTTACAAATACAGAAAAGAAAGTGTAGAAACACTAAATAGCTGATGACTCTGTATAGATGGGGATACTTTTATGATGGCTGTAATTAGGTATTCACAGAGACCCTATAGTGTTTAGATATCTTCTAACATAAGGGAGCTTCCTCCTCTCCTGTGGTTAGAAAGCTCACCAGAGTAGATTTCTCATTGTTGTCCTTCCTTTTTTAGGTGTGAAGTTTTTCAACATGAGTGGCCTCGGGGACAGTTCATCCGACCCTGCTAACCCAGACTCACATAAGAGGAAAGGATCGCCATGTGACACACTGGCATCAAGGTAGGAACACTGTTTTCTTAGTCTAGATCTAGGAGAGCTTCTTTATCATTTTCATTGCCACTTAAGAGTTCTTGCTAAATCTACTCCAAGTTTTCTGTTCTTCTTGGAGTCCCTTATACTCCCCATGTTTTCTTGTTTCCCCGGGACTTTTGCACATGCTGCTCCCACAATCTAGCTTGCTCCCTCTAGATTTCTTGTAGTCAGTACCTATACATTCAACAGATACCAGCTTAGACATTACCACCTTAAAAGGAGCTTTCTCTTACTTCCATAAATATTATGTTAAGTCTCCCCCATTCCTGTATCTGTCTCGCATGTATGTTTATAGCTCTGATCCATAATTTCAGGTTTTTACTAGTTCATGTGATTATTTCGTGAATTTCTGGCTTCTCCACTACACGCTTAGGCAGCTATTTGGTAAGGACCTTGTCCGTTCTTACTATTATATGCCTAGTTTGTAGCATAGTGTGTGGCTTATATATAGTAAGGCCATAGTAAATATTTGTCACGTGAATAAATAAGTCTATTGTATATCTTCAACCTGCTATCTTAGAACGTTATGTTAGCAGAACTAAGAAATATCATTATTTTTATAATATTAGTATTAGGATTTTAAAGAATGCCTATTTGTGGAATTAAATATTTGTGTATCATAAGGAATATGATCACCTTAAATAGGCTAAAAGAGAATTATTGCTAAGGAGATTCTAACAAATGCCAGACAGAGAAAGAAACTCACTCGCATCAAAAGAACAGCTTCCCACCTGAGAGGATCTTACTCCATTCATCTTCTAGGATCTAGAGAAAGCTTTCTCAGCCTTCACACTATTGACCTTGTCAGCCAGATAATTCTTTGCTGTGGGCAGCTCTCCTGTAAGTTGTAGGATGCGTAGCAATATCCCTGACTTTCACACACTAGACTCCAGTAGCATCTTTCCATCAGTTATGATAACCAAAGTGTCACATCAGTTGTGACTACCAAAAAATGTCTTCAGACAGTTGTCAAATGTTTGTCAGGGATGGGGAAAGCAATATGGCCCCCATTGATCATGACTGATCTAGAGAGTGAAGTGGCAGAAGATTCTTCTGTCCCTGGATTACGTGCTTCTTTCTCATGGGGGATAAAGAAAGGATTTTAACAGGGGAGTAAGTGCCAGGGCTCCAGTCTGGAGAGAGAAAAGTTGATCAATTAAAAGGACTGTCACAGATCATAACTTAAGTATTCATAACCACAGGTAAGTGTCCAGATGCTCAGAGGAACGTTGATATTGAGATACAATCCAGATTTGTGTTGTCAAAGTTAATGTTCTTGTTTTATCTGTATGTAAAGTCAGTCCTTTTCAAAGGAAAATGTAAGAGTAAATAAATAGGGGTGTCTGGATGGCTCAGTCAGTTGGGCATCTGACTTCGGCTTAGGTCACAATCTCATAGTTTGTGAGCTCGAGCCCCACGTCAGGCTCTCTGCTGTCAGTGCAGAGTCTGTTTTGGGTCCTCTGTCCCCCTCTCTCTTTCTCTGCCCCTCCCATGCTTGTGCTTTCTCTCTCTCTCTCTCTCTCAAAAAATAAATAGATATTTTAAAAAAGTATAAATAAATAAAACTGTTGTTTTTTAGATTTAATTTTTTATTTGGGGAAATTTTTAAAATCTATGTTAAGAATAGACGCTAAGGAACTATATATATCCATTACATATAATTGTTCATATTTTGTGGTATTGTTAGTATTTTTTAATATTTTATCATATTTGTATAGTCTTATTTGAATAAGGTAGTAAAATATTAATTATTACATTGATTTGTCTGCAATTAATTTCTCCATTTTTAATAATTACATATATATATGAACTGGTGAGTAATACAGAATGTTTGTAAGTATACATATGATACAATACTGTATACTGTATATATTTTTCTAGAGTATACTTTTTCCAGCATGCATCTTGAGATATAAATATATATAGATTTCAGTTCTGTCACCTTTTGATTAAATGTTGTAAGACAGGAATGTATCCCATTTGAAAAATCCATTTCCCTATAAACAACCTTTCTGTTAGAAATTTTTGCTCTTACAACTAGCACTACAGCGAAGGAACATCCTCATATGCACCTCCCTACTTTATTTTTGTTTGTTTATTTTTTATTTAAATTCATGTTAGTTAACATACAGTGTAGTATCAGTTTCCACACCTCCTACTTGATATGTGAGAGTTTCTTTGGGATCTGTATTCATCTTTATGTTAACTAGGTCACCACCACATTGCTCTTCAAATAACAAGCATTGAGAGTTCTTTTTTTCTCACACCCTTACCCACACTGTCCTCTCCTCACTGTAAGTCTCCCAACTTGATGAGTGTGGGGTTACAGTTTGAAGTATATTTCGCTGATAACCAGATAAATTGATTTTGATTTTTGTTTTCCTCTTCTGTGAATTTCCTGGGTATATCTTTTGCCCATATTCCTGCTGGGTTGTTTTCCTTTTCCTTTTTATTTATAAGAGTTTTTTTAATTTTCTGTGTACTACTCTTTTTTGCTTATATTTGATGTAAATATCTTTCTTCTCCTGGTCTGTTTAACTGTTTTTGAAGTCTGTTGACATACCTTGGAACCTTCAGTTTTCATATGTCAAGCTCTTGGGGGTCTCGTGGAAGAATTTTTTTCCCTCTACTTCAAGGCCTTAAACATATTTTTACATATTTACATATTACATACATATGTGTATTTAGAGTTTTAATTAATGTAGAATTTGATTTGCATATGATATAATGTGGGGAACTAATTTTATTTTTTCCCCATGTAGAACATAAGTGGTTATGGCCCTATCCTTTCTCTGCTTTTGTGCTGTTACCTTTATCATAGATCCAGTTCCTGTATAGATAGGGATCTGGTTCTGAACTTTCTTATGACAATCACCTTGATATCTGTTGAGGCAAGTCATTCTTTGTTATTTTTCAAAATCGTTTTCCCTATTCTTGTCCCTTTACCTGTCCATTCAGATTTTTAAATCAGGTTTTTAAGTTTCCCCTGAAGAAAAATACTCCTGGGATTTGGATTAGAATGTCATTTACTTTTATAGATTAAATTGGAAGAGAATTGACATTTTTATTTTCTAGACTCCAGATTCCCGAGTGTTCTTATTTGTGCATATAAAGGCTATTCACATATTCAGGTCTTCACTATTCTTTGGTAGTAGTTCATAATTTTCCCCTTTGAACAACTAGCCCATCTTTAGTTAGATATATTCCAGGGTCCCACAGAATTTTTATTGCTTTTGGAAATGGTATAATTTTGTCTATTGCATCTTCTAACTGACAGCTTTTAATATATAGGATTTGGGATTATTGGTCTCCTATGCATCCATTGTTCTAAACTTTCTTATTTGTTTTATGGCTTATCTGTAGATCTTTGATTTTTTTATACATACATAATCATGCCATGACAAATATCAAAAAGTGAATATATTTTTTCTTCTTAGATGTTTTAAAGATAATAATCTTTGTGTGTCTGCTTTCAAAATATTTGAAAACATTACCTCCTTCAGGTTTGTAAGTATGGGCTTCAGTTTCAATTGGCATTTTTGATATGGTAAAGTAAAACTTCATGATTTTGAAACTGATTGTGTATGAATACCACCTTGTAATGCTTCTTTTGGTTTTGTTATTATCTGCTGTCTCTTTGGACAGATTCTGAACTCATTAATCATAAAGAGAATATGTTAGACCTCAGGATATTGCCAGCCCTTTGTACAAGAGCCCTGATAGAGTTTCTTAGTAATTGATGCCTCATATCTCTTCCTATTACCTCTTCTCCATTCTTTAACTGTACTAGGAGAATGGGGATTAAAATGCCAGTCTCAAAATGCTAGGTAGCTATGCCTTGTGCTTGTTTAATATTTCTAATTCAGCTCAACAAGTGCTTTATTTAGTGCCCACTATTCAACCAGCATGGTGTGCATGACGTTATAAGGATATAAGCAAAGTGAGTCATGTTTTCTATCTTCAGGGAGCTTACAAATCTTGTCATGCCACTCATTCTTCTTCTTAAACCCTTCTGGGCTTCCCCTTGCCCTGAAAAAAATAATCATAACCAAAACAATGACAATAGGTAACATTTACTGAACTAAAAGTATATGCCAGCAACTTTGCCAAACATTTTACATTTAACATCTTTTTTAATCCTCACTAAATTCTAAGAGATAATTAATGTCATCACCCCTGTTTTGCAGATAAAGAAATTGAAGCTGAGAGAAGTTAAATTGCTGTTAAGCAACTTGTCCAGGGTTACATAGCTAATAAATGACTGAGGAAATTTGAACTTGTGCTTTTAAGCAATACATCATGCTCTTTATCATGGTGTATGGAAGAGCCCTCATGATGTGGCTTGGAACTCATCTCCTGCCCTTCTGTTTCTTTTCTGTAGTTGAGCCATACTGAACTACTTATAGATCCTTTAACTTGACATTTTCATTCTCATATTACACCTTTGAAAAAGCTGGGTTTTGTTTGTCTGCCTCCCCTGCCCTGAAACCAATCCCTGTCTACCACCAGGTTGGGACATCTCATTGCCTCAGTGTAGGTGCGATCCGGATGAACTTCTATAGCATTAACAGTCTTGTCACATAGTGTTGTAATGACTCTTTTTCTTTATTCTCACACTAATTAGGGCTACACCTAATTTACCCCTGGATCCCCAGGACATAGTGCGTGGCTGTCTGGCATGTAATAAGTTTAGGACCATTTGTTGAAAAAGCTAGTAAGTTGAAGGAAAAAGATACGTTAGTTAATTCATAGCATGATTAACTAGCATGTGTGCAATGTCCACGGAAGTTGAGTGGGCTGGTGAGAAGTGTAAGTGGCTAAAGTAATAAAGGAAGCCTTCTTTTCCATTAAGGTAGAATTTTTTGGTCATGTCCGCCCCACCTTCAGTTTTGACTTTGTTTAAATATATCTGCTCTCATTTTCTGTCCTTGCTTATTAGTTACTTCGTTTCGTGGTGATTTTCCTAGTCTCCTTCTTAAGTTATTTTATAGACAACTCAGCATTTCAGTATTTTTAGCTTCTTGCTTCCTCTGTCAACTCTCTGTCTATCCTGCCATTCTAGCACTTTCTTTTATTCTACAGTGGTGTCAGGCACTTGAGTTTTATGTAAAACTTAATGTCAGAAGCAGATTTTGGAGTTCCACTACGTGAATCCAATTTACTCGTGTTAGAATCTAGACCCCTAGATTTAAACAGGTCATACTTTAGACTGAATCTACAAAATAAGTCTAGTATGACTTAGTTTCTCTAAGGTAAAATCAGGTGTCCTCTAAAACACTATCAAGTTGCAGAGATGGAGTTCTCGGAAACCTTGAATATGTCATTTTCTTCATGCCTTGTTTTCAATGCCTTTGTGTGAAGTTTGTCAGGATATCTTGCTCCATGTACTTTCTGTGGAAATTGTAAGATAAAGTTTTACTAAATAAAGTGGGACTAATTCCTTAATAATGAAAGGCTTTACAGATAAAGATAAAGGATGATTGTTAAAGTTTCAAAATTTGGTTTTGTTCTGGGATGTGTACCATGTTGTAGTATTTTGTTTTTTGTGGTTAAATACATTTGATTGGCTGACTTGGTTCTTTTCAACTTACTATGTTGCTATGGAAATGCTATTGCTTTTATAGTTTTGTGTTATGAAAAGTAAGTGGTATTTTAATTGTTGCCAATTATGAGCTTTTTATTTTTTTTTAATTTTTTTTAAAGAAAATTTTCTTTAACATTTATTTATTTTTGAGACGGAGAGAGAGCATGAACAGGGGAGGGTCAGAGAAAGAGGGAGACACAGAATCTGAAACAGGCTCCAGGCTCTGAGCTGTCAGCACAGAGCCGGACGCGGGGCTCGAACCCACGGACTGCGAGATCATGACCTGAGCCGAAGTCGGACGCTCAACCAACTGAGCCACCCAGGCGCCCCAATTATGAGCTTTTTAAAAGCTCATAATCTTGCCCTCTTTTCACCTCTTTTTTTTTTTTTTACCACTTTTCTACCATCACACCAGATGATTTTGGTTGCTGCTTATAAAACAAAGAGTTATTTGTGACCAATCTTTCTTATTATGTTAATTTGATAATGGAAAAACTCATTTCAAAGTAATACTTCACTATCTTTGCATGTATTACATAAAATAAGTTCCCTAATGATCTGGCTAATTAAACCAGGGGTAAAGACTGGAAAACAAAACTGAAAAGTATTCATTCAGTACCTTTGATTGAATGTAAAGCGCTAGCTGGTTGCACTGTTATCCTTTGTTCTCGTAATTTTGCTTCAAGATAAATCAAAATTGATTTTATTTATCACATTTATGAGAACTTATAAATAGATGTCTTCTTCTTTTTTGTAGAATGAAGTTGTATACAAAAGACATTGTTCTCTGTACCTTTGTCTCATAATTGATTATTCTTCTTTTTCTTTTACTTTTTGGATGGATGCTCTTTTCTTTTTGATGAGGACCAACTAATGGTCTAGTTATGATAAGAATCAAGTGTTTATCAGATTTCTTTCAGTAACAAAAAAATTAAGAAAGTTTATCAGATTTCAAAGTATAACTTATTTGAACTCTAGTATAGTCTGCACTACTTAATTTATAACAAAGTTATTTGAAAAATCAGATTTTCTAATTCAAGGAATTATTGTTTAGAATATAAAGTAAATTCCAAATGCAGTGAGTGTAAGTACTTTCTGCTTCCTTTTAATATCTGACATTTTGGGGGCGCCTGGGTGGCTCAGTCGGTTAAGCGTCCGACTTCAGCTCAGGTCACGATCTCATGGTCCGTGAGTTCGAGCCCCGCATCGGGCTCTGGGCTGATGCCCCAGAGCCTGGAGCCTGCTTCTGATTCTGTGTCTCCCTCTCTCTCTGCTCCTTCCCCGTTCATGCTCTCTCTCTGTCTCAAAAATAAATAAACGTTAAAAAAAAAATTTAATATCTAACATTTTGTTGGGAAATATTTGATGTATTTATATCATTGAGGAAATACATATATGATGGCAGTCACTCTCTTTATGTATTTTTGGCCAGAATTGTTTTCTGCACTTTGGTATTGTGAATTTAAGTTGTTTTCAAAATCGGACTTTATATTCTGGATAAAATTATGGATCTCTATAAATATGTAAATATTAAGTACTTGATCAAAGAGGGAAGTATCGTGGTAGAAATGTACACTAACTGGTTTTTCTTTGTGTAACAAACAGCACTGAAAAGAGGCGCAGGGAACAAGAAAATAAATATTTAGAAGAACTAGCTGAGTTACTGTCTGCCAACATCAGTGACATTGACAGTTTGAGTGTAAAGCCAGACAAATGCAAGATTTTGAAGAAGACAGTCGATCAGATACAGCTAATGAAGAGAATGGAACAAGGTAAAAAAAAAAAAAGCCAAAACCATGGTTGTGTGCTTTGTTATGAAGACCTTTATAATAGGTGATTTTATTATTTTTATTATTAAGAAATTGCATTGAATTTCATAATGTTATTAAAGAAACATTTTTGTATAGATGGTCTTTATTTTAGAAAGTGAATCTGAGAGGTTTCTTGTTACAAAAACATGGCTTATTAATTTAACTTGAACACTGGTTGCCTTGGTAGGTTATGTAGCCTGGTATCTAAGGGAATTGAGTCAAGAGATCTAAGTTGTGGGGTCAGACCTGAAGCTCTGGCATAGTGTTGAAAGACAGTGCCTCAGTGGTAGGAAAATCCCTCCATCTGAATAATAAGCTGGTCTCTGCCGGGGCTCTGGGCATGGGAAACAGTCTCTTCTGGGAAAACCCTGACTTTGTTTTACGACTCATATTTATACTGTCCATATTTACTGGGGACCTCATGCCAGAAAACCCCTAGCAAAGAATTAAAGCAGACACACAGGGGGCGCCTGGGTGGCGCAGTCGGTTAAGCGTCCGACTTCAGCCAGGTCACGATCTTGCGGTCCGTGAGTTCGAGCCCCGCGTCAGGCTCTGGGCTGATGGCTCGGAGCCTGGAGCCTGTTTCCGATTCTGTGTCTCCCTCTCTCTCTGACCCTCCCCCGTTCATGCTCTGTCTCTCTCTGTCCCAAAAATAAATAAAAAACGTTGAAAAAAAAAAATTAAAAAAAATAAATAAATAAAGCAGACACACAGGCAGAGCGCTTTGGAGGAAAACTCTCACACCGGATAATGGAAAAACTCATTTCGAAGTAATACTTCACTATCTTTGCATGTATTACATAAAACAAGTTGCCTGATGATCTGGCTAATTAAACCAGGGGTAAAGACTGGAAAACAAAACTGAACAGTATTCATTCCCATGGCATTCCCAAAGAAAAATGCTTATGAGGGTGATTTTATGCTAAGAAATTATGTAACATATGAGGAAACAATCTACAGTAAGTAGGAACACAAATAACAAACAGAACAAATAGACCAGAAAGAATTTCAGATGAATAACAGCAATGTGAAAAGATTATAAACAAATATATTTATAATGATTAAAGTGGTAGGATGTTAAGATTTTATAAGCTGGAAAGTGAATAGTCTAGTGACAGCTGATGGAGCAGACAGTAGAAACTAGTATTTTAAGTCTCCAAAGGGGAGAGCCAGCCAGAAGCTATATGTCACCTCGCTGCTTGCCGCCCAAGGGGGGAAGGACCCCTCTGGGGACACTGACCTGCCCAAAGGAAAAGACACACAGACACTGACAGTTGGGAATGATCCCCACATGACAAAAGCCTTTCCCTGTCTTGCCCCCTCTATTCACACAGCTGCCAGTCAGCCTTTTAGTACCTTACTCTTTAATCTGAATAAAAATCTGAATATTTGAGGAAAACCTGTAAAGTAGAAGAGAACAAATCAAGCAAACAGGAAAAAAGGGAACTCAGAGAAAGTAGAGACAGTGCAGGGAGCAGAAGAAAACTTCAAACCATCAAACAGTCCCTCAGAGACAAAAAGGAAGGTAAGTCAACTATGAAATGATAATAAGATGCTATAAAATAAAACATTCAAAGCACCAAATAACTTTTGGAACTTAAAATCGGGATAACTGAAATAAACTTTGCCTCTTTACTTTGTTTTCTACTCTTTGCCTACTCACTCTCTGCCTAACCATTCTAGGCACACTCTGCCTCAGGTCTTGGCACTTTCTTCTCCCTTTGTCTGGAATGTTCTTTCCCAGATGTACACAAGGCTCATTCCCTCACCTCTTTTGTGCCTTTGTTCAAATATTTCTTCGCAATGAACTTGTCTGTAACTATCCTATCTAATACACTCTCTCTCTAATACACACACTCTCTACATCTTCCTTATTTTCCCCACAGTGTTTTTTACATCTAACATATTATATGTTTTATTCGTTTATTGTCGGCCTACTCCCACTAGAGCTCCATGAGGGTGAGGATTTTTGTTTGTTCATCATTGTGCCCTCATACCTAAAACAGTTCCTGGTTACATAGTAGACTTTCAGGGAATATTTGTTGAATAAATATTTTAAGGGTTGAAAGATAATGTGAAGAAATCCCTTAGAAAGTAAAAATAAAAAGACAAGTAGTGGAAGACAAGGGAAAGGTGGGAAGTGTATAGGAATAGTTCAGGAGGTGTAACATATTAATTTCAGAAAAAGAGAACAGACCAAATAAAGGGAGGAAATTATAAGAGTAATAATACAAAACCAAAACAAAACACTTCTCAGAATTAGAAAGATGTGGGTTTCCAGATTGAAAGCACTCATATAGTGCCCAGCACAACAAATAAAAAGAAAGGGAAAAAAACCTCACACCAATGCACAATTTTCAGACACCAGAGAGAAAAAAAACAAGGGAAAGAAAAAATAGACACATACCAGATTCAGAGTGTATCCTAAATAACAATACTGAATGAGAATTATTTTCTTAAGAAATGTTTATTTATCTATTTTGAGAAAGAGAGGGAGAGTGCACACAAGCAGGAGAGGGGCAGAAAGAGGGAGGGAGGGAGAGAGAGAGAGGGAGGGAGGGAGGGAGGGAGGGAGAGAGAGGGAGGGAGAATATGAATCTCAAGCAGGCCCTGTGCCACCAGCATAGAGCCTGTTGTGGAGATCAAACTCACAAACTGTGAGAGCATGACCAGAGCCAAAACCAAGAGTCAGACACTTAACCAGCTGAGCCACCCAGGTGCCCTGAGAATTCTAAACCTGGAATTCTGTGTGAATCCAAATGAAGTGTAAGTGCAAAATAAAGACATTTTCAGACATTTAAAGCCTCAGTTCAAAAGTTATCTTCTGTGTACTTTTTCCAGAAATATCTATCAAAACCACCATAGCAAACCAAGAAAGAAAGGCATAGGATCTTAATCCAGGGAAACCATGGAATCTTAACAGAAGAAAGGTGTACCCTTGTGCATCAACCTAAAAACACAGCTAGTGGATAGAGGCCTCCAGGACGAATGTTTCCATGGGGAAAAAATGGAACAGAGAATCAGAGGACTGACTAATTAAGAGGAAATTTTCATTTCGGGGGGGGAAGTTTAGGGATGAGTTGAACTTAAAAAGACTAAAACGCAAAATAGGAGAAATGTAAATGATAGCACACACCTTGTCTCGTTTGTGAACTTTATTTATGTGGCCACAGGAGCATAGATATTAAATACTGATTGCCCTAAAAATTGTAACTATATTGGGAGGATGGAAGGAGGGAGAAATGTGTGGGTAGAAGGTTGATGTAAGTTAAAGTCTTACTTTTCATGATAGCGTGCCAATAAATTATGTCTATCATGGACGTAATCAAGATCTAGCAAATAAACATGGGATTGAGAAATACAGAATGTATAGTTAGGATACAGGCTAGGCTACTGTAACAAGAGACCCAAAGTACAGCAGCTTTAACAAGATAATCTAGGGATGTGTCAGAGGTTGTGACTGATTTCATCTTTTTTTCTGTGCCATTCCTATTGCCATTTTCCACGTGGCTAAACATGGCTCACCGGTCCACATCCCAGCTGACAAAAAGGGGAAAGAAGAAAATGGGGAGGCATGCTTCTTTCCTTTTAAGGACAAGACCCAGAAATTGCACGTCGCTTCTTTTCACATTCCTTGAGCCAGAAACTAGGTCACATAGCCACTCCCGCCTTAGGTTTTGCCTGAAATTTTAGATGTTTTGCTTTTCACACATAGTTATTTAATTTACTTGGACTTGACGGTTGGTGTTTTTTGACAAACCTGTTTAAAAACCAAAAACCTGTCTTAATGTTATAAACACATGAATTGATGAAGCAAGTACATCTTAGAACTAAATGAGAGGGGCGCCTGGGTGGCACAGTCGGTTAAGCGTCCGACTTCAGCCAGGTCACGATCTCGCGGTACGTGAGTTCGAGCCCCGCGTCAGGCTCTGGGCTGATGGCTCGGAGCCTGGAGCCTGTTTCTGATTCTGTGTCTCCCTCTCTCTCTGCCCCTCCCCCATTCATGCTCTGTCTCTCTCTGTCCCAAAAATAAATAAAAAACGTTGAAAAAAAAAAAAAAAAAGAACTAAATGAGAAACTTCTGTACCATAATAAGCAAAAGGTAAATAGCCCAGTTAATAGATGGACAAAGGCTCTGACTGAATACTTCTCAAAGACATATAAATGACTAATAAGCACAGGAAAAATATGTGCATATCGTTGCCATCAGAGAAATGCAAATCAAAACCACAGTGAAGTACCAGGATGGCTGTACACAAAAAAGACAGATAAGTGTTGGTGACGATGGGAGAAATCGGAACCCCCGTACACTGCTGGTAGGAAAGTAAAATAAAATTGTGCAGCCACTTTGGAAAACAGTCCAGTAGTTCCACAAAATGTTAAGCATTGAGGTACAGTATCACCCAGCAATTCCATTTGTAGGTATATACCCAAGACAAAGGAAAACCTAGGTCCACACAAAAACTTGCACACAAATGTTCGTAGCAGCATCATTCATAAGTAGCCGAAAGGTGGAAACAACCCGTGTATCTATCGGCTGACCAATGGATAAGTTAAACAAGGTATATTTATATAATGGCATATTATCTGGCAGAAAAAAAAAAAAAGGAATGAAGTACTGACAGTGCCTTGAAAGCACACGAAGCAAAAGAAGCCAGTCACGAGGGACCATGTGTTGTATGACTCCATTTATACTAAATGTCCAGAATAGGCAAATCCACAGAGACAGAAAGTAGATTGGTGGTTGCTTAGGGCTTGGGAGCATTGGGAAAATGGGGGGTGACTGCTCAAGGGTACAAAGTTTCTTTTTGGGTTGATGAATATGTTCTAAAATGTATTATAATGTTGGTTGCATAACCCTGTGAATGTACTAAAAACCATTGAATTGAATGCTTTATTTTTTTTAATGTTTATTTTTGAGAGGTGGAGAGTGAGTGGGGAAGGGGCATAAAGAGAAGGGGGCACACAGTCCAGGGTGGGGCTTGAACTCACAAACCGCCACATCATGACCTGTGCCGAAGGACGCTTAACCGACTGAGCCACCCAGGCACCCCTGAATTGTATGCCTTAAATGCATGAATAGCATGCTATGTGAATTGTGAATCAGTAAAGCTGTTGTTATAAACACTATATGAAATGACACTTTACACCCAATAGATTCACACACACAAATTTTTTTTAATGCTGATATCAATTGTCAGTGAGGATGCATAAAAACAAAAACCCTTGAATGTTACGAGTGGTACATTCTCTTTAGAGAGCAATTTGTCAAACTTAGTAATGTCGAAAATACATAGACCCTATGAACCGGCAACTTCACTTTTAGTGTTTACCCTCAAGAAACTGTCACACATGTACAAAAGAGGAAGTACTGAAAATAGTTTATTACAGCACTGTGTGTGGTAGTCAAAGGTCTGTCAGTAGTGGCTTAGGAAATCTACTAACTGTGGGTTAAGCACATGATATATACCATCTCAAATGAATGAATCAGATCTACATCAGTGTGCTTAAATCTCAAACATAATATTGAGTGGAAACACTAAGTTGGAGAAGTCCATATATACTTACGTAAACTTTAAAACACAAAACAGTAGGGGTGCCTGAGTGGCTCAGTCAGTTGAGAGTCTGACTTGAGCTCAGGTCATGATCTCACAGTTCTTGCTGCTGTCAGCAGGAAACCTGCTTTGGATCCTCTGTCCCCCTCTCTCTCTGCCACTCCCCCCCTGGTGCTCTCTATCTCAAAAATAAACATTAAAAAAAAATAAAAGGTGATATATTGTTCAAGAAATCATACATGTGTACTTAAGTAATAAAAAACAGGCCTAGAAATTATTATACTGACCTCAGAATACTAGTTATTTCTGAAAAGAGACAGAGAAGGAGTGGTAGCAGAGTGTTCTATTTGCAGCATTTTATTTTTTAAAGAAGGAAGGACGTGGAGCAAATGTTCACATCCGTGAAAAATGAATGGTGGCTATGTGATGTGTGCTATGTCATTTCCTGTATTTTTTGGAATGTATGAAATATTTCATATTTAATTGTTTTAAGATTTTTTTTTATTTTTAAGTAGTCCCTACACCCAACATGGGGCTCAAACTTACAACCCCTAGATCAAAAGTCACATGCTCCTGAGCCAGCCAGGCGCCCCTGAAATATGTTACCCATTAAAGTAAAAAAATGAGCCTCTATATTCAATGATACCAAATTTGGTTTTTGGCTAACTAACTCACTAGTTTGACAGATTGGAAACTTATTTAAGTATGGCGCTGTTTGAAGATGATGGATGGCTTTTCCAACATCACTGCACAAAAGAATTTCAGATCATTTAGTAGTTATACAGTTTTATCAATCAGATCATCATGACAGGAATGTGAAAGGTAAGCTAATTCATGCAGGCTCACAAAAGGAAAAAGCATTTCTTCACTCTCTTTTCAATGGCAGTTTATCAAATCAGAAGAGGAAAAAGAAAAATGGAGGAAATCATCATTCTTTTACAGTTTACTCATTTCTTAAAAACTTCTGGTGTAGACTTTTTCAAAAGGCTTTATATTTATACCATTTTCCCCGTTGCTGGAACACTGGACTTGATAGGTCAGAATTCAAATTATCCTGCTGCCACTTATTAGTTATATGATTTGGGACACATTACTTAACCTTTGTAAACCTCAATTTTGTCATCCATAAAGTGAATATCATTAAGATTAAATAATGTTATCAATAAATATCGCCTAGATAATAAGTAAATGTTATTTGAATCTTAAATTAGGTGAATCTGTGTCTTTGTAACTTGCCAATATGGAAACAAGCCCTTTTGGATGCATGACTTTTTGTTTCTTTATTATAGAGAAATCAACAACTGATGATGAAGTGCAGAAATCAGACATCTCATCGAGCAGTCAAGGAGTGATAGAAAAGGAATCCTTGGGACCTCTTCTGTTGGAGGTAGCTATTCTCATTGATTTAGAAAGGGATCAAAATCTTTGTTCCAAGATAATTTGGTTTTTTCTCTTTTATACCTTACGTCAGATTAATAAATTATAAAACAAAGTAAGTTTTAAAGAACCTTTAATAATTATTTTGTAACCTATTTTGACAGTTGTTGCTGTTTCAGAATGAAATGTGAAATAACGAATATGAGAAATTTTCATAAAGGCATTCTATGTAGTCAGATGGAAAACCGAAGCCTACCGTATGGCTTTGCCACTCATTTCTGGGGTGGTTTGGACTAGTTGGGAGTATAAAACATTAGAATTATTTAGCTCACTAGTGCTATCTATATTGTCTGTAGAATTTCACTTTTGAGTGAGGGGATGCGTCACTTTATTGCAGTAGGTGTTTTCCTGAAAAGTTTCCTGACTAAAATGTTCAAATGTTTACGTAAACACTGTATGAGAACTTACTATTTTAATGACCCTCTACCGAAATTTTTGAAGAACTTTTAAACTTGAATTGTTTTGTAATTACTGTGTAATTTTCACCTCAGCTTTTCCTATCTAACCTTCACTCCCTTTGTCTTCAGCGTAGGTGTCTTGTTTCCAAGCAGGCCCGTCACCTTCAGTGATGCCTCTCACACATGAATGTTTAAGAACACATGTACGGACACACTCGTTCCCCACAGAGTAAATAGAAACTGGGTAGAAACAACTACCATGTGAGCGTGTGCATACACGTAAACTGGGAGAGGGGAGGGTAACCACATGTGGTAGAGTCTGATGTTTTCTTTGTCCCCTCTTCACATCCTGTTACATTGACTGCATGACACATGACCATGTTTTGGAAACAGTACTGTAACAAGTATAGTGAAAATGTGATGGTGGAATCTGGTGGCGAACGTACAGATGTTAGCTACAGAATTCTTTCAACTTTGCTATAGTTTGAAATTTTAAAATATAAGCTATTAGAGGAAAAGACATTAAAGAAAGAAGAGCACTTTCAGCTCATTTCCAGCTTCCACCCCGTCTCTTCCCCCTGCTTGGCACCTTTCACACCACTTGTTACACTTGGGCCCTTCCTGGAGCCCTGACCTGTCTTAGCATTTACTGCTCCTCTTCTCCACCCTGCAGGGGGTTGGTCTTTTCATAACTTGTACTTTCTGTGTGTGGGTTCTGTCTGCCTTCTTAGTGCCCTAGCCTCAGGACTCCCTTCAATTCATTAAATATTATATTAAATTTATTTTCTGCATATAATGTCTTCTGAGATACTGGTAAGTACAAGATATACAGATTCTTGAGATTCCTGGGGTTCCTGTAGGAAAATGGTGATCATTGAAATCCTAGCTTCACCTCACGTTCTTCAGAAACCTCAGAGATCAACAAGTAGAACAAGTGGATTGTTAACAAACTGAACATAGCACAGCTGGAGACAGAGAATATTACTACTGCTACTTTAATTTAGATAAACACTCACCATTGCCGTGTGAGAAAAGTCCACGATGCTTTAACATGAAGAGAAAATGACAGGAAAACATCCATTCGAAGCTAGTATAAAAAGAAAACAAAGTAGGAATATTTCTTTTAGCTGATGAAATTATTACCCTGAAAATCACTATGAATCAAAGGAAAACCGTACCATAGCATCACATGAATTAGATGTCATTAGGCAAACATTTTCAAATATGAAAAAGCGCATCAAGTTAGAAATTCTAAAACCTCAGAATAGAAATGTATTTAGGTTTTGACTTCAAGGAGCTAATAATATTTTTATTTATGGGCTATAGATAACATGAAACAGACTGCAAAATAGAATTGCTGACTTTCACAGACTTCAGGGTCGCCTTCGTTGACAATCTTTTCTGGACCTTCTTTTGTATCCTCTGACCCCATCCTCATCATCTGAAACTTTATAGAGTCTAATCCAGGGCAGCTAAGAGAAGTGGTGAAAAGTTACCATGAGACTGTCCATTGGTTCATTCAGGCTGAGTCCGGAGCTGCGCTATTCAGTAAGATAGCTGTTAGTCAGACATGGCTGTTCAAAGCTAAATAAAATTAAAAATTCAGTGCTTCAGGAGCACGTGGGTGCCTCAGTCTGTTGAGCGTCCAACTCTTGATTTTCGCTCACCTCATGATCTCAGGGTCATGGGATTGAGCCTTCTTTTGGGCTCCACGTTGAGCATGGATCCTGCTTAAGATTCTCTCTCTCTACCTCATTCTCTTTCTCATTCTCTTTCTCTCTCTCTCCCTCTTTCTCCTACCCTCCTCCTCTCTCTCTCTCCCTCCCTTTGCCCTTCTTTCCTGCTCGCCTGCTTACCTGTTCTGTCTCTAAAAAAATAAATATATATATGTATATATGCATATATATATGTATTTTTTCCCCAATGCTTCAATCTCACCAGCCACATTTATTTTTTTTATGTTTATTTATTTTTGAGAAAGACACAGAGTGCAAGCGGGGGAGGGGCAGAGAGAGAGGGAGACACAGAATCCAAAGCAGGCTCCAGGCTCTGAGCTGTCAGCACAGAGCCCGACGTGGGGCTCAAACTCAAGAACTGCAGGATTATGACCTGAGCCCAAGTCAGACACTTAACCAGTTATGCCACCCAGGTGCCCCGTCACCAGCCACATTTAAAGTGCTCAGTGCCCATATGTCGTCAGTGACTATTGTATTGGACACACAGATATAGAACTTACCTGTCATTATAGAAAGTTCTCTTTGGCAATATTGGTCTGGAGGGACTTGAAGGTGTGCAGATCTAAAAAGTAACCAAATATCTACTATTCTATTAGGAACTCTCACCACACTGTTATTCCCTCCCCTCCCCCTTTCAAACATGAAGGAACATGAGTTAAGAATGAAGATACTGGAGGTAATTTCTTCACATTTAAAGGGAGAGTGGTATTAGCCTTTATTTATTCGACAGATATTTATTGTTTGCCACACAGTAAGTACTCCTCCATTTTTTACTGTCCTCATTGTCCATTGCCCTTTGCTATCTAAGTTCCTCTGCCTCCTGTTCACAGCTCTGCATTAGCTGACCGTAGCTTCTTATCTCCAGCTGCTTCCCAAGAAAAATTCAGTTTTAGTCATGGAGGTCTCCCTATACCTTACCCACACACTCAGGCCTCCTTACCTCACTTTGTGCCATTCCCTCCATTGCCGTGTGCCTCCTGACACCGTTCACCACCCAGTCCTGCTTTCTTAAAACTCTTCCTGTTGCCTCGTTGCCAGAACTATCTCTGCTCTTCTCTGGCTACTCCTCAGCCTCTTCCTCAGATTTCTCTTTCGTAGCCTGACTCTTAAATGCTAGCATCCTTCAGCGTTCTGGCCTTGGCGCTTTTCCCTTTTTTTTTATTCTGTGCACATTTCCCAAGCAGTTTCATCTATGCCTATGTCCATGTGATGTATTCATGTATGTGTGCATACATGTAAGTATGTGTAAATTATCAATTA
Source organism: Panthera uncia (assembly GCF_023721935.1). Classification (NCBI taxonomy): domain Eukaryota; kingdom Metazoa; phylum Chordata; class Mammalia; order Carnivora; family Felidae; genus Panthera; species Panthera uncia. The sequence continues at coordinate 20,735,144 of NW_026057579.1, read as the reverse complement.
GGATTCTCTGATTTCAAGCAATAGAACCCCAGTTCTGCCCAAATCAAGCAAATGTGAATTTATCAGAGTGCTATTTGGGTATCCCAGAACGATGCTTGGCAGTGAGATGAAACCAAGTCATCTTAAGGAGGCTAAAAATCAGATACTGTACGAATGGTCTCTTAGAAAGACCCATCTGGGCAGTACCCTGCTGGTACAGGTGAATGCATTCCAGCTATATTCGATCTTTCTGTAATTCTCCTGGAGATTCCCATTTAGGTTGGAAGTCTCCCAGTGGTCTAATTAAGAATCTCACAAGACTTTGTTTAATTGGGAAGAAGTAACTCCCCAAAGGAAATCAGATATTCTGTGGAAGGGGAAGAGATGATTATAGTTAAGACAAAATAAACAAAAAGCCAGATGATACTGTATGTACCTGTAAATTGCTAATGTCTGACTTAAGCTCAGATCTCTCTTCAGTTTCTCTTACATTCTGTCTTGCTGCCTTTTGAACATCCCCATCTGAATGTTCCTTAGTCATTTCAAATATAACATTTCTGGGGCTGGCTCAGTCAGTTAAGCGTCTGACTCTTGATTTCAGCTCAGATCATGATCTCACGGTTTGTTGGATCGAGCCCTGTGTCAGGCTCTGTGCTGACAGCATGGAACCTGCTTGGGATTCTCTCTCTCTCCCTCTCTCCACCCCTCCCCAACTTGTGTGCATTCTCTCTCTCAAAATAAATAAACTTAAAAAAAAAGGAAAATATTTTTTTAAAGAAACAAATATAATATTTCTAAAACTAAATTTATGACTTGTCCCTTTATCTTCTGCCTAAAAATAAGGGGGGAAAAAGTCAGTAATAAAGACTAGATTTCTTTACTCCTTGAGTCCACTTCCTCAGGGAAAGGCACCTATCTACCAGAACCCTTATTACATCATTAATGGAGAATCGCCCAAAATACTCATTCCCACAGCTGTTAGAGGTCTCCAAATGCTGTTTGTTTTGCCTGTGTCAAATTCTCTTCCTTCACTTCCACTGCCATTGCCTTAATTCAGGCTCGGGTTTGAACTGGAGTATCACAATAGCATTGCAACTGTTCTGGCTTCCAATCTGCATGCCACACCCACTTCCAGAAAGATCTTTGTAAAAGCAGACCACATCCCTTGCATGCTTAAAACATTGCCTTCAAGAAAATGCCCATTGCCTTTAGAATAAATTCCCTTTTTTTTTTTTTTTTTTTGCTTTCCTTGAAGATTAAAAAAAAAAAGTTTTGCTATTGTACATAACACAAATATAACAAGAGCATACAGGGTGATTTTTTTTTGTTTTTAACCTCTAAGCCGGTTCCTGTGTTTGAATGTCCTTTCCACCTGAGTTACTACTCTGTGTCTTTCAAGACTTCGCTCAGGTGTAAGTGTGGCCTTCTCCCTGGAAACTTTACCAGTGACAGTCGTCCCTTTGCCCATTTTGGGTGCTTCAGTCTGTGCTTAACCTTTATGAATTCCTCTACTGCGCTATTCATAACTATGCGTACTTGTCTTTTTCCCTTCAGAGACTGTATAATTGTTGAGAGTTGTGTGTTTTATTTCCAGAATTTTGTCAATTAACTGGAACTTAGGTGATAGTCAGTGAAGCTTGTGGAGTCATTTAAAGCCAAGGCCCTGTGAGAAGCCTTGGCCACTGTGGACCCTGCCATGAGACACAAGGTGGTCAAGAGAAAAAATCCTCAGATTGATGATGTTGTACTGAATGGACAGGCACTTCTTATCTCCTGTGTGCTGCTCAGTGGAAGACCAGCTGTCAGGACTTGGAAAAGCAGGAAGGTTCCTTTCCAGAAGGACACTTGGAAGTTAATTATATGCACAACATACGAGAAAAACTTGTAGAATAACTATTAGCAGATTATATTAGTCTGACAGACTTGAAGAAAATAGAGATGTTTGTGTATTCATAGGAATAGTCTCAGAGGATATTCCCTGAAACATTACCAATCTCTTGGGGGTGAGATTTTGGCAGATCTTCTACTGTTTCATTTTCATACTTAAACAATTTTTATGAGTATATATATCATTTGTAATTAAAAAAAAGAAACAAAAAATAGGCATTTCCAACAAGAGACAGGCTATCTGTACCTTAGGAGTAGGGTCAGCAGGACGATTCTGTAAGCACGAGGGAGCCTTTGTAGACCTGTTTTCCAAGCCAGTCTTTTCTGGGGAAGCTCAAAAGAAATATGATGCCCCAGACTTCACAGAGGAAATGACGAGTCCATGTAACTGAGGCCAAGCAGGGACCTGGTGAAAGTTCTACACTCCCCAAAGGCTGATCAGCTGCATATTCCAGAGGCCAGTTACTAGAATAACTTCCCAGCCTGGCAGTGAAGTCAGGTACAGTCAGTGGGAGGAGAACTTGGAGAAGCCCCAGTAGGTCTGTGGAAAAGGATACCGCAGGGACTCCAGGCCTGCTACGATGAAGGAGAACTTTTAAGTCCTTTGGATTTTGCAAACACTTTAAAAATAATTGCACCAGATAGTCTGGGTGAATTCCTAAGCCTTGCTGGTGCTGGATGCTGTGCCCATCATTGGCCAGTGTTCACACTGGACAGAGGTGATCCCGGGAATGGGTCTCAGTCTCTCCCATTCCCTCTGCAGGTAACAGGCGACGTCCAGAGACAGACATGGAGGGTAAGAAAGCAAGGGAGAGAGTAGCTGTGGCTTTGAAGATAGAGAAGATAGACAAGGTTGTCAAGGAGGCAGAGAGGGAGGAGCCGTGAAGGATGCCCTGAAAACTAGGTGAAAAAAGGAGAAGGTCGTGCTGACGAAGCAGGGTACTATGGCCCTTGGAATCGCCATGGAACAACCAGATTTTACTTGCCTGTCTTTTTCTTGCTCTAAATTATGACACTTAGTTATACCCAAACTGTTCTTGATTAAACTCTTTTGACAGATCAAAAATAAGATAAATGAAGTGAAACTGTATTTACACTGAATCAATTAATAGCTAAGAACAATTTAAGTAATTTTTACGTCTACTTTTTAAAAAAATGATGTATCTGTATTTCTGTTGTTCCTATCGTCATATCACCTGCTATGAAATTCATAGCTAATGTCAAAAAAGGTTAGAAATGACAGTGCTTTCCTGTGCTCTTGTAAACAGAAAATAGTTTAGCAAAGGGTTTATCTGGTGTTGAGGTGTTTAGATCATTAATCACATCCCAAGGTTTTTATTGACATTCTATCTTCCTTGATCTCAAACAGTGATCCTTCCAAAGTAATCAAAGGATATTGCATTATCACATTAAAAAAAAATGAGTTTAAAGCACACTGAAACTGGAAGATGTTTGAGCAGGTAAAAAGTTTGTAAATGTTTAAACTGAGAAGAGAAGTTTTACAAGTATGGAACCGGGGTCATTTTGACAGCAAAGTCACAACTATGGTACATTTCAAAACATTTCAAAGCATTTTCATATGCTGGCTCTATAGCATAGGTGTCTTTTTGAAAGGCAGTTTACTTATTCATTGTTTAAATATCATCTTTACCCTGGAGGGACAAAATTAAGTGTGTTTATTATTTGGAAAACATCTGCTAGGTAACATATTATCATTACCACTTGTCATCCTAGAAGAGGTCAGCAAATTTGGGACACTTGCCTTTTTAAAAAAGAAAAATGAATAGCCCATAACATTGTTAGCTCTTTTAAGAATTTTGCCACGGAAAACTAGACACTTCTGGGTATACAACAGATTTTCATTGTCATTTTACATCTTGTTACAACATCCTACAAATGTTCTCCTTTTTAAAGGTCTTGTTTTTACTGCTTGTATATATCCTATAGCAAGTAAACTGCAATATATTACAATAAATGGAAAGATTATAAATAAGTAAGGTGCCACCCTGCTCAGTCTCTTCATTCTGGATCTTCTCTCAGGCTTCCATGGTTTGTGATATGTGACTGTCTAGACTGAGTTGAGGTATCAGGGTTTTCAGTATGTTTATTAAGCTGCATTTCTTCTTTATATCTTAGATTGCACTAGAAATAGAGGTTCTAACTTTTTTCCTGCGCCTCTGTGGATGTAATGCTCCCCTTAGGGCATGCATATATATATATCTATATATATCTATGTATAGATATATGTGTGTGTGTGTGTGTGTGTGTGTGTGTACACACATATATATCCCCTTTTGAAGACCCCTAGCTCTATCTCAGAGCATAGGAAGCCCTCTGTGATTTGGCTCCCGTCTACCTCTCCAGACTTATTTCCTGCCATGAGCCGGTCTTGTACCATGTACTCCAACAACTCCAAACTGCTTTTTTGTTCCTTAATGTACCACGCTGTCCCCTCTGCCTAGAATGTTCTTCCCTCATTCCTCTTCCTCTCCTCCACTATGCCCTATAAAACTCAGCTAGGGGCGTCTAAATAGCCTTTCTGTGCCTCCTCCCACCCCACCCCAACCCCAAATTAGGTATTTTTCCTTGTGCTCACAGAACACTCGGTGTGTCTCTGACACTGCATCACTGGTATTTTATTATGTTTGTGTCTCTCTCTACCACTGTCCCGCAAGTTCCTTGGGGGTAGAGACCTGTCGTACTTAACTTGTGGTTTAGAGATGTTTATGACTGAGTGAATATCGGTTACTTCCTTCACATCTGCTACTTTGAAGTTTCTCTCGCAGAAAGAGGGTTGATACATTCATTCATCCCTGCTGTACATTCCTGTACAGTCTGTTTCAAAATTCTGTCCCTTCCACAGAGAACATACAGTGTTAAATCTTCTGTTCAGTCTCCCCTTTTTTTTAACTTGACATATATTTCTGATCTCTTTTTCAGTAGAGAGATGTGTATGTTTATTTTTCTTTCATTTTTTAACCTCCCACCCTCTTAATCCTTTTTTTTTTTTTTTTTTTTTTTTTTTTTTGGTTTTGCAGGCTTTGGATGGATTTTTCTTTGTTGTGAACTGTGAAGGGAGAATTGTATTTGTGTCGGAGAATGTGACCAGCTACTTGGGTTACAATCAGGAGGAATTAATGAATACCAGTGTCTACAGCATACTGCATGTAGGGGATCATGCAGAATTTGTGAAGAATCTGCTACCAAAATCACTAGGTACAAAGCAATGTGTTTTTCAAAAGAATATGAACTCTCTCTAGCTGTTTCTCACATTATATAATTGTTGTGTTTATATTACATAGTATCATTTTGAAATAAGTTCTAACACATTAAAAATATTTTTCAATTTAATTTCAGCCTGATGTGTAAATACGAAGAGGGAGTATCATCAAATAGCTGGTAGAGAGCATTCCTTTTATCCTGTTCCTCCAGCTTATGACCTAGCCATGTGACAGTGGTGAGAAGCAGAGTAGTCACTGCCTTGCCACTAGAAGCTTCTGCTTGAAACTGCCTTTGTTTTCGGCTTCGATTATGTCCAAGAAAGAGACACATATATATCCTTCCCACCACCCTGCTCAAAAAGAAGAAAAAGGAGGAAGGGAGGGAGAAATATACTGTCATATTACGTATATACTAAAATGAATATTTTTGGATGTAAGTGGTTTCAAACTCAGATGTCCTAAGTATGGGTGCACAGGTTGTTTGCTGACAAAGGAGCCTAGCTGAGAGGACGGATGGGGTCTGATTTCCAACCTCTGTTCCATTTGCTACACTGTGTGCCTATTCCGTAGCCTGTATGTACTCCCAAAGTAAGGAAGGGCCTTGGCTAGAAATTCTATGTAACTAATACACACATGCAAATTAAATGTTATCTGTAGCTCTTTATTTTCGACATTGTTCGCTCAATGGAAAGGAAGCCTCATTCTTTGAAAAGAGTAGTTAGTACACGTTTATAGTACCTGGGGGCCTGAAATGATTATTTCTAGTAAAATCACTAGTTAGATACTTGAATTATCAAAGGGTCTTATGTGCTTTGGTATAGCATTTTACAGTGTAAATGATTTTAGAGATGATATAGTGGATTCCTTTATTTTAAAGATGGTGCAGGGGCACCTGGGTGGCTCAGTCAGTTAAGCGTCTGACTCCTGGTTTGGGCTCAGGTCATGCTCTCACAGTTTGTGGGTTCGAGCCCTGTGTTGGGCTCTGCACTGATAATGTGGAACCTGCTTGAGATTCTCTCTTTCCCTGTTTCTCTGCCCCTTCTCCATGTGCTTGCATGTGCGCACACGTGCGTGCTCTCTCTCTCTCAAAATAAATAAATAATGATAAAGGTGGTGCAGAGATAAAGTAATTAACCTAAACCTCACAGCTAGCTCATAGCAGAACCAAGACTCCTTCTTCCAGTACAGGTTTGTTTCCGTGATTTCCTCTAACACTCTAACAGTTACACGGTGATGAGATCGTAAAAAGGAGGAAGGGTCAGTGAAGAGAATAAAGTTAAAAGAAAAACAAAAAACTGTTGGGAATGGTGAAAGAAGAGCCTTAAAAACCTTCCAGCTGCCACCATGGTTTGAATAGAACATTGTAACTGGGAAATGGTGTCCCATCACACAGTGATTATCATTTGAAATGTATAGACCTATTTTCTATAACTGAATTCGGTTTTTTATACCGAGTCAGGTAACATTTATGTTTAACAATCATTTTTATGTTATAACTTATTGATTACCCGCTATATTTGAGGCATTGTTGCATATAAACTGTGCAAATAAAATAAGGTATAAGAATGGTTATAAGAACCCAAGGTTGGTCTCTGTCTATTCTAAATATTTGAGTCACAGTCTCCTTTGAGAAACTGAATCCTGTCCCCAAAAAAGGCGCACATGTACACAAGCCCATCCTTAAGAAGACACACCTGCCAGGTTAAAACTCCTGCTTAACAATGGATCTGTGGTTTCCAATCAGGTTTTCATTTCTAGGATGCAACTGGAAACAAATAGAAAAGTGCATTAATTAACTGCTTGTAAAAATGTGAGCAAAAGAGCTAGGAAGTTATTAATTTTTAATTTTGTCTTTAACTGTTTATACAGACTGTTAATGAATTAAGAATTTGTAAGGCCTTATTTTTGAGGGGGGATGTCCTATACAATCTGTTAGAAAATTTTACAGTTTTCTGATTGGTAGACATTTAGATTTGCTAAGAAAGATAAGTATCCTATTGCCTCAGGATAATGTGAGACCTGAAGAGATCTGTCTTTTAATCTGAGTATCTGACGAAGCAGATGGCTATAGGTATGTCTTTTGTATCCTCCGAGTTTTTCACCTTATTCACAGACATATAATCAATTTTTCTTCCGCAGTAAATGGAGTTCCTTGGCCTCAAGAGGCAACACGACGAAATAGCCATACCTTTAACTGCAGGATGCTAATTCACCCTCCAGATGAGCCAGGCACCGAGAACCAAGAAGCTTGCCAGCGGTATGAAGTAATGCAGTGTTTTACTGTGTCACAGCCAAAATCAATTCAAGAGGATGGAGAAGGTAAAACAAAGGGTGATTTTAAGGTGTTTGATCGCTTTTTCCATGACTTTAAAGACCAAGGAGGTAGTTGATTATAAGTAGCCTTTTTCAGATAGTATTGGTCACTATATTATGCATCATAGTGGCTATTCAGTTTACTACGTATTTCTTAATACTTAAGAAAAGAACTGCCAACATGTAGACTCACCCCTTTAAAAAGCCCCCAAACTCTCAGTTTTAAGCTGGCATTCCCACTAAAATGTCAAATTCAAACCAACTTGCTGCCTAGAAATAAGAGACGCAGCTAACTGCTGCCAGTTGGAAATGTACCAGATATAGCAGGCTGTTGAACAGCTCTGATTTTTAGAAAGTTTCAAGTTTAGAGTGTGGGGAACATTGGAGAATAGAGTTAGCATTTTTGAGGCCATACAAGGTAATTTATAAGGAGAAAGCTTATGAACAGATGAAAACACAGCTGAAGCTCTAATATGAACATGGTATCAACATGGCATTGATTAAAATCTGTGACAGTGGATGAATTTTCCATGTGAACTACTGAGTTAAGAACACCGCAAATTGGAAACTGGAGTAAGGACTAGGGAAGGTAGTAGATGAGGACTTAATCAGATGCAAAAAAAGGGCCATGCATGTAGCAGGCTTCACCCGTGAATGGGTGCCACAGTCAACTGAGGACTTTTTGTAAAATACACATACCAGTGCCAGCCTGTCTTGTATGACTGAAGTTCATGTTTAGCTATGCGATGTTGTGTGTAACACTCAAGAAAATTGGAAATGGAACTTCGAAAAAGTTATGGGTCCCAACAACATAAAGTCCTTTATCAGGGGCAAAATAATGTTTCTTCAGAAAGAGTTAAATGTTTTTGTCATATGGTAATTTTTATCTGCACAGTGGTTATAAGAATAATTTCTGTGGCCATTAAGTACTGATAAGTATAGGAAATTGACTAAGGACTCTATTTTTTAAAAAATCACTGTGTTGCTTAAATCTAGTGAAAACTACTTCTTCAAGTTGTTATCATGCAAGTACATGAGATGCATCTGTCTCCTCTGGTTTATGTCAGAACATTCAACGGGAAGGGATAATGTATGCTAACTGGATCTCTACCTGGAGCTGCCAGCTTTTGGTTACCAGCAATTTTATCACTAATACTATATTATTAGATCAGAGCGGCTCCGATATTGTGTCAGATCCCGTAACATGTTGTTTTTATAAAAACCATTAGTGGCAAATGATAGATGTGAACTGTTTTCTGCCCTCCTTTCTTCAACTTCCCCTTCTTGTTTTGGGCAGATTTCCAGTCATGTTTGATTTGTATTGCACGGCGATTACCTCGGCCTCCAGCTATTACCGGTGTAGAATCCTTTATGACCAAGCAAGATACTACAGGTACTAACTGCAAAGTTTAGAATTACATCCAAAATTTTGTGTTCGTCTGTTCTCTGCTATTCAGCTTCTGTTCACCAGTCTTTTACAAAAAATACTTTAAATGATAGTCCTGATCTTGTGCATTTTATTTTAATTTTATTTTTTTATTTTTTTAAGATTTTACTTTTCAGCAAAATCCACACCCAATGTGGAGCTCGAACTCATAACCTCAAGATCAAGAGTCTCATGCTGCATCGACCAAGTCAGTCAGATGCCCCATTGATCTTGTGCATTTTAGATGCTATCATCATTGTCATGAGCAGGGTGCTGGGGGGAATATTATAACTATTAACATATTGTTTTGGTTATAAATTACTTTTCATAATCATGGAATAAAATTTTTAAAGAAATTTGGCAATGTAGATGTAAATATATTTATTTATAAATGGTGGCTTTAAAATTATGCTTAAATGTATCTAGCTATTTCTTTTTCCCTTCTTCTTTTTCTTTAAATGTATTCAGCACATACTGATCGAGTGCCTAGAAGTGCCTGTCACTATGTGTGACTGCTCAGGTATACAAGGCTGAGCCAAAAATCAATAACGTAATTACAAATTGTGGTGCATTTTATGATGGAAAAGGTGTGAGATGGTAAAAGGGAAACAAACAGGGAGTACCTGTTTTTAAATTAGCTGGTTAACCAGTGCCTGTCTGAGGAGCTGATACGGAGCCCTGAGCTCCAAAGGATGAGGTGGTACAAACTCTGCACAGGGTGGAGGGGGTGGCGAGGAGGGGTCATGGTGTGGGGTGAGGACTCCTGATTGAGGGAGGAGAGCTGTGATGGCCCTCAGGAAACAGACAGGCGTGTCAGGCGAGCTGAAAGAAGGGCAGCAGAGCCCAGAGTAAGTAACGGTAGGACTTCCAGAAAGTAAGGCCCTCTTTGGAAAGGCCTGCTTCAGATTTGATTTTTGGCAAAAACAATCTGTTGTTGTTCTTTACAATTTTACATAGTATTTTCCATATGTTATGTAATCTTCACTTTGAACACACCAAGTTTCATGCTTTTACATCAGAGTTAGGTGTGTATCACTTGCCTCTCTCACTTTAAAATAGGGATATTTTAAAATAGGGATAAGATACTACAGATAGATTTTTTTTTTTAGCAGGCCAAGGTTTAAACAGTCATTTCTACTGAATTTTATTCTTTGTGAAAATTTGGTTTTAATGTACTTTTTGACCTTTACCATTTTTATAAATTTATTAATATTTGTTACAATACTTATTAATGTTTTAGTCCCAGAAATCAAGTATTCCTGTTGTGTTCCTTATTCTTGTGTTTTTAAAGATAAGCTCCCAGCTGCTCTAACTAAAGAGTAGGTGGGGATAAATTAGCACAAATAATAGAGTACAGTAAAGAGAATATCTAGGACTTGGAGATACAGAATCTGAGTGTAGTCATTATCACTTAACCGTAACTTTCTTCGCTCCCTTTTTGAGTCTGCCATCTACCTGTCCTTTTCCATTTTCCACCAATGAACAGCTCTGGAAAAATTTGATAACCTTTATTGAAAACTAAAACCACTAAGGCGTGGAGGAAAAATAGGGTCCTCTGACAAATATAACTGGTCTTTTGTGTCAGTAAAACCAGGTAAGGGCTGGTGAGATAGCAGAATAAGAGCTTGCTGGAAAGGATGATGGTTAGGCTACAGGATAAATGTGGAAGATGAAGGATGCTTAAAAATTATGAGGATAATTTAGGAACAATATATTTCAGCTTTTCCTTATATTGAATTTCTACAAATTGAATCATTAATTGTTTTAAAAGAAGACTATTATCCCATAGGAACACTGTTGTGACTGGTAGTTTTGTTTCTGGCCAAGGACCCAGCATTACTATCTTAGATATACCTGATTTAAAAATAAATACATAAAAGTTTAAAAATTGAACTCCGAATCATAAAATAATTATAAACCTACAGGGAACCTCAAGGATCACAGACTTTAGCCTACCCATTTTACAAATGATGGAATGGTGCCTTTTCCAGAACCATACAGCTAATTGTTAAGAACAGATATCCTTAGGCCCTAATATAGGACCCTTCATTTCTGTCTCATTGCTTTCCACCAAAGCACTAGTAAAAGGACATTACTGTACTGTATGCACTTACTACATAAAAGATACCAGAGGAAATGTAAATAGAAGGAAATAAAAAGGTACCAAAGAAATAAAGTGTTCATAAAATGTAAAACTAACGTTTTATTATATCATCAAATTGATTTAGATTTAAAAAAATAATAAACTAGCTATAATAAATATTAGATATTTAATTCCTTAAATTTTAGTAGTAGTTTTAACTCTCCATGGGGTGGTTCATGTCCCTTAAAAAAAGAAGAAGTCTTCTACCAGGAAATGTTGAACAGGGGCTTACTGGTTTGTCTGATTGGTTGACTGGTTGGTTAAACTTTCCTCCAGCAAGCAGAGGTACTCTAAATCAACCTGTTCATGATTCTCTTCTAAGATAGTCTCTTTATTACCTAATCATTTGTTACCATTGCTAATAATGGAATCACTTTCTCCCTTCCAATCCTGTAGTTGTAGACTCTTGCTCTTTGTGGTTAGTACTGACATGAATGCACACACACACACACACACACACCTCCCTTAATCATTGCCTGTTAGAAGCATTGTTGCTTGTGAAGATCACATAACAGTTGATTTTCTGCTACAACCAACTCTTGACCTCTGATGTAATAAGAGACAAAAGATTAAATAATTACAATTCTTAAAAAATCCAGAATTGTCTATAGTTGCAATCAAGGGTTTATCAGGCTTTGCCCAAACTATTCTTAAATAACAAAATTTTCTTATTTAAGTTGAAATTTCTACCATTTACATTTATGCCAAGACTTGGGCGACAGCCTTATCAGACAGACTCAGATATATCAGATTCAAGACTCTCACTTAAAGAGGCCTAATACGTTTATTTCCAAACAAACCAAGTGAAATATATATAGAAGGGATTAGTTAAAATGAGAACACACAAACAGTACAATAGATTTGAGTTGATTGTGAGAAGAGGGAAGGAAAAGAGAAATCAGACATTCACAGAAGAGGAAACATGAAATACTCAACCTTATTCATTGGGAGGTACAAATTTAGAGCATAAACATTTTTCACCTACTAATTGTAAAAAATAAAGACTGACAGTACCCCAAGTGATGGAGAAGATGTTGGATTAACAGTAACTTCTATATAAGTTCCTAGAAAACAGTTTAATATTATGAAGTTGAATGTTCACATAACCTGTGACTCAACAGTTTTGTTCCTACGTATATACCCTAGAGAAACTCTCACACACATGCACCATGGAAAATGTAGATGATGTTCACAGAAGCACCGATTGTAAAAAAAAAAGGGGGGGGGGGACAATTTAGATGTCCCTTGACAGGAGAATGTAAAAACAGAGGGATGGGGCAAGTGAGGAGTACACACATGATGGGATCGTATAGGTGATGTTCAAGTTCTGAAGTTGGATGGTGGGTTTGCAGGTTTTCATGTTATTAATCTAATTGTGCATATGTGTGTGTGTGTGTGTGTGTGTGTGTGTGTGTGTGTGTGTGTGTAACCTGTATTATTTTGTGTTAATATCAGGTTGCATCAAGAAATAAAACAGATCTGAACAATCCCAAACTGAATCAATTGGTCCCTGGTTAACCAAGGAATAATTTACCTGAATTCTTCCACAGCCATCTAGGAAATTTGTTCAAATAGGATGACAATAGCAAATCACCACTACATTTTTATAAAGCATATGTTCTTTGTGCAGAATGTCTTACAAATCTTAGGTTCTGACATATCTTTTTCTGATGTAACTTTTATTGCCTTCAGTCTTTGTTTACTCTCAAATGCCCAAGACGAGGTAGAAAAGGAAGGTCTTGCCTACTTTGTCGTATTCTCTTCACTTAGTTAATGGAAATTAATTTAAACCAAAATAATATATTTCACCTCTGCCTCTCCTTCCCCAATAAGTGTTCCAGTCGTTAGGATATATTAGAGTAGGATCCAAAGAGCAAGTATGAGGAGTTGGACCTGTATTAGCCTCTGCACCTTCAGGCCTTTGTAGTTTGACTTTAATGCTTGACTGGAATGGAATTTTAGAATATGATGTACTAATATACAACACCCTCAAGGCCAAAACAATTTTTTATTGTCATGTAAGTGATATACTCCATTATCATATGTAGCAAAAATTAATAGTTTATTAATGTTTTTGTCCATTAAGCATTTAGGAGCGGCAGCGCATTTCTTAGATGTAGTTGTTAATTTTGAAATATGGATGACTTATATCAAGAAGCTATCACAAGTGTAAACTTTGATTCTTCATGTAGGCAAAATCATCTCTATTGATACCAGTTCCCTGAGAGCTGCTGGCAGAACTGGCTGGGAAGATTTAGTGAGGAAGTGCATTTATGCTTTTTTCCAACCTCAGGGCAGAGAACCATCTTATGCCAGACAACTGTTTCAAGAAGGTAAAGTTTTTTCTCTCTTAATTACTTTCATTAACCTTGCTTTTTATTCATATCAAGTAATTTATATAGAACTTATGGCTTGATAAGTATTTTCTCCAAATTACAGTTTTTGCAATAATCAGTTTTAGGAAAGGAAGAAATGGGTAAGCAAAGTAATTCATGAGTGGATCCTGAATTTGGGATGCACATTTTAAAGAAGAGGATATCATGTGGTGGTCACTCACTCATTCATTCATTCATTCATTGAGCAGACATGTATCAAGTTCTTCACATACATAGAACACTATTTCAGATGGCAGGGATACAGTGATGACTAATAAGCAGGGTTTTGCCCTCAAGGAGCTCAAAATATATTAGGGCAACATATGACAACTTTAAAGATCAGTGTGACATGGCCTTATGTCTAGAGGTATAACCAAAGAAGAAAAAAATTAATTCTGACTTGGAGAATCAGGGATGGCTGCAGAGAGAAAGTGATCATTTCATCTGGCTTTTGAAGATCATTCCCAGCAGAAGAGACATGTGAAAGGGCTTCTAATTAATATAGAAATCCGTATTATACATGTTGACTTCATTACTGTTACGGTTCCTGTATCACCTGACTCCTGTTGAAGTTTCAAGTTAAAATATGTCATATGAAATTAATAATTGTATAGATGCTGTGTCATAGTACTATGGGAGATTAAACAAGTATATTCCTTGCCCTTAAGGAACTTAACAGTATTACAGGAAACATAGGGAAAATTATTTGAGAAAGTCCATAGAATTTCAGAGGTGAGGGTTTTGATACACTTTTAAAATATCACAGAATTATGGTAGCCTAATACTGTGTTCCCAGTATAATTTATTCTCTATTCTCTAATAGTTTCTTTGCAAAGAGACTCTTCGTATGGCTCTTCCTAAACGGCAGTGTAAAAATATTTTCATTATTCTATCACCCTTCTTAATTTTAATATTTCCCCATAATAGGTTTCCTAACTTTATAGATGATTTGCCATTCATTACATTATAGGTCAGCTGCTTCCAGATGATACATGGAGAGGAAGCAGCTTGATTTTTTTTGTTTTTTTCAGGAACCCATCTGTATGAATCTCACTAGTCTGGTTACTGTTGGGACAACTTCCTGGAGACTAATAGTTCTCCAGCGGGACTTTTACTAGACTGATACCTTCCCCAAAGATGGTATTTCAGTGGATAAAACCAAGAGTCTGTATTTTTTTTTTAAATGTTTTTAAGTTTATTTATTTATTTTTGAGAGAGAAACAGAGCGAGTGAGTGGGGGAGGGACAGAGAGAGCAGGAGAGAAAGAATCCCAAGCAGGCTCTGCACTGTCAGCATGAAGCCCGATATGGGGCTCGAACTCACAAACCATGAGACTGTGAGCTGAGCCGAAACCAAGAGTCGGATGCTTACCCGACTGAGCCACCCAGGCGCCCCAAGAATCTATATTTTTTTCAAGTCCCCAGGCAATTCTGAAGTGCAGTCAGGTTTGGAAACCATTGAAGTAAGCAACTATGATGCCATTTACTGGTTGCAAACTTTGTGACTCTCTCTACCAAGAATGGCACTTGAGTTTTGCATAAGTTTGAGTCTCGGAGCACTATCTCCATTCACTGCCTAAAATGCTGAAGTATATGATACTCTTAAGTTTTTGCCTTAACTTTTAAGTTGTGACTTCCAAGACTTTAATTGAAAGATTTAATTTTATTTGCCTATAATTTATATATACTTCTACCAAGGCAAAGCAGGTCCAGATTATTATCTCATTGTCTAAATGACTAGGTTCCCTGTAGATGTAACTGAACCACAGTTCATGTGTTTCTAAACCATTAAGAATCCTCTATAAAGCAGATTGATTAAAGTGTAACAAGTAACTGTCATTCACATATGAAGTAAAACAATTTAGAGTAAAATGTAAAGAAATATAATTCAGCACCTTTTCCCCATTAGTCATTTCTTCATGTCCTTTTCTTCCACTTCTTTTGGGAAGAAAACATTCCTCAACAGAGATAACTTGTATTTTTCTCAGCACTGTTGTCCAGAGTTCACATGACTCTGATTATATAGTGTTTTGGAGATTCTGGACAATTTGCCAGTGTTCATGGATTGAACACATCTTCTTCTGATAGTTCGTATTCAGATTATATAACCTGGTAAGAAAACGATCCGTGAAACCCTCACATGGGGATCATCTGTTAAAGATGTTGACCCGCTGAATGAAAATCTGTGAGGGCCCAGGTATCTTAAACTCCCAAGGCCGTGCTTATTTAAGTACATCAAGTTTGAGGTCCGTCCAGAGTCGGAAGAGGTGTATATTTGCATTTGCTCCCTATTTACCTAAGGACAGTGTGAAAGAGTGAAATTATGCCACTGTGTGAAACTTGATTTTGTGTGACACTTTTAAAAAGTTAAAAGTTTATACAATTCCATAGTGATTGATATTTAGGCAAGAAAAATTTGCCTTCCATGTGTTTTTTTCTGCCCATTAACTTACTCTTTGAAGGTAGTGGCTGGTAGAAAATGATAATATGCATTAAACTTTAAATTAGTTCTTAGCGTAGTTTTTCAGCTGCTTTTGACAGAGATAGTGCATGGACTTTAAAAAAAATTTTTTTTAACATTTATTCATTTTTGAGAGACAGAGAGAGACAGAGCACAAACAGGGGAGAGGCAGACAGAGATGGAGACACAGAATCCAAAGCAGACTCTGGGCTCCGAGCTGTCAACCCAGAGCCCAGTGCAGGGCTCGAACCCATGAACCATCAGATCATGACCTGAGCCAAAGTCAGACGCTCAACTGACTTGAGCCACCCAGGCACCCACCTGCTCATGGACTGTTTTTAAAGGGGGTTTACCATTTTATTTTCTAGAATCAAATTTGTAAACACACACACACATTTCAGTCAAAGAATATGTGGGAGCATTCAGCATGAACTAGATTACGCAGTGGTTCTCCACTGAGATTGGGGAGAAATGGGGATCACAGTCACCTGAGGTACTTTTAAAACTAGGTCCTTGTAGGTGTTTATGGTTTGAAAAGGTTTTCCAGATTTGGTTCAGTTGAGAACCATTCCTTTCAAGAAAGGTTTGGGTTAAATGCATCCCAGAGGTCCTTGATAAGATTCATTGAGGAAAGTTGTTAAACCAGATTTCTGGACTCCACCCACACTACTGAATCAGGGTGTATAGTCTAAGATGTTTTCTTACAGAGAAGTTTGGAAAACGTAAACCTACATTCCACAAGACATTAATAGCTATAACTAAGAAATTATGTTTCGTGCTGAATTCAGTTTGGGTAATGTTTCAGTCCCCCACTCTTGGGGATTCATAAGACATAATTAAGGTATTTAAGTTTCTGGGAGGTTCCACCTTAAAGCTACCTGTTTAACTTTGTTATCCAGACTTATTTTTTCTCAGAATACTTCTTCCTGTAGCACATCTATCAGCAATTAGGGAGAGTAGCATTCATGGGGAGTGTTGGTCTAGATAACCTAGGAAAGTTTTATTAAAGAACTGCTTATTTATTATCAGTGATGTAATGGATCATCATTTCTTGGCTTTGAAGATGTCCATGATATATTGTTATATTGAAAAATAGGCTGTGAAAGCACAGCATATATAGTAGGACCTCACTTCTGTATGTTTGTTTATCCAATTCTAGAAGGCTTACAAAATGTGAACAGTGGTTATCTCTGAGTGATGGGATTACAAATGACTTTATCTTGCTCTTTGTTCATTTCTCTATTAATGTTATAATCACAAAATAAAGTTATTTTAATTTAAAAAATCATGAGACAAGTGGAAGGAGTTTATAGTATCAAGAAGTTTGGAAGCATTGCTGAAAAACATAAGCACCCATATGAATGATTAACCAGAATGTTCTCTGAGACTTGTGTAATGTGGTTAATTCCATGGTCCTTATCACAAAGTTAACTGAAAATCTTTTTTTGTCAGGCTTGTTGAAAGTATTTAAAATATGAATTTATTTTTCTTTTTTAGAAATTTTGATATACTGAATAGGGTTTGCTCATTGGTGATTGAATATCTTAGAGCATCGAGGGGTAATTTTTTTCTTTACCTTAATAACAGTTTTTTAAATTGCATTCTTCTGCACATATCTAGGGAAATACCAAAAGGAAAAAGAAATCTCTCCCAGCATTGACCTGTAGTGCTCTGCCACACATTTTATACCAGCCATACAGTTACTGTCAGTAGCGCATGCTCCTTGAGGTGATCTCGGCACTAGATTGGTGGAGTCACAAACCCAAATAGCTCTAGTTTTACAGCTCCGATGGCCAGAGGGAATGGCTTCCTTTGCTTCATAGCTCTGTTGAGGCCTATTCTGGAGGGGGGATGAAGACAGTTGTTATTTTAAAGGTTCCTAGAAGAATTTCGGGGGTGTCAATAATGCCACATCAATGGTATCCCTTCACACTAAGTGTTCTAAAAATTGTAGAAATGGACACAGTAGTCAGGAATTACAATAGTAGCTAGCTATATACCTGGCAAACCTAGACTGGAAAACAAGGCCAGGAGCTATGATCAAAATGACATTCCAAATAGTTTTGTCCAGTCGTAAACCTTGAAACCCATTTAAAGTGAAAATTTGGTGTGCAGAGCAAATGTTTATCCAGCCAGCTCTGTAAAGCTGTAAAATCATGTCTTAATTCAAAATATGAATGATCGTTATATAGGATTGAAGCTATTGGTGTGAATGGTTATCTAAGGATTGGTTGAATGTGTATGACTCAGGACGCATGTACTTTGTGTTTGTTTTTTCTTTGATGTTTATTCAGGAAATATTCATTCAGTACCTGCTATGTACTAGGCTCCATATGAGATATTATCTCACAACATTACTGGCTCCGTTTTAGTGATAATGGGCGAAGGTTAATTTGCATTATGAAATCCTAAACTTGTAAATGACGAAGTCAGAGTTCAAGTCTAAATCTGACTTCTAGGCTCTTATTCTTTTCATTGAACCATATTACTGTCCTGTTTACCTTTCTGTCTGAACAGTTGAGCACCAGAAGAATTTTAGTTAACTGGATAGTCTTAGTTAAGTTCTAATAATTAAAGCTTTACTCTATTTAATATTACCTTTGTTTCTTTTCAAAGAGCGACTGTGTGAATTATGTGTGCTGTCTTTTTTCCACACACTACCATCCAAAATAAATAATCTAACTTGAAATTTTTAAGTGTAGTGATTTCCTTGAATAAAGTTAAGAAGGGTTCCCCAATTTTGGAATTTTTACTAGTTTAGATAGATATAATCCTACAAGTTAAGGCAGCCTAGTTACCAAAGGACCAATCAATGTTTCTGTAATCCACATTAAAGATCTTAGTGTTCCCATGCTGGTCTGAGTTTCTAGTTCTTTCTCACTTTATACAGCTTACCAACAAATCAAGAAATTTCTCTCCATTAATTTTCATTATAAAAATTAAGTCCAGAGTCATGTAAGAGCAAGAACATAAACTGAGATATAAGCATTTATCTTATCAGCTAAGATTTAAAATCTATCCTTTAAAGAAAAGTTATAGTAGTTGATCACAAGTCATTATTAGTCTGTTTAGATGAGATTCAAGTTGAGGGTCAATCAGCAAGTACTTACTGGGTGATTTTATATGCAAAGCATTGTGCACAATTCAAGGAGAGTGGAAAACAAGAATGGGACACAGAACTAGCCCTTATGTTTATTTTAGCTGATGAAGAAAAATAAATGTCTGAAGTTATCTGCCTCTTATTTATTTATTTTTTTTATTTTTTTTTCAACGTTTTTTATTTATTTTTGGGACAGAGAGAGACAGAGCATGAACGGGGGAGGGGCAGAGAGAGAGGGAGACACAGAATCGGAAACAGGCTCCAGGCTCCGAGCCATCAGCCCAGAGCCTGACGCAGGGCTCGAACTCACGGACCGCGAGATCGTGACCTGGCTGAAGTCGGACGCTTAACCGACTGCGCCACCCAGGCGCCCCATCTGCCTCTTATTTAAAGAGATACAAAAGTGACTTCACTCATATGGAATGTAAGATAGAAAACAGGTGAACATAAGGGAAGGGAAGCAAAAATAATATAAAAGCCGGAAGGGGGACAAAACATAAGAGACTCTTAAATATAGAGAACAAACTGAGGGTTGCTGGAGGGGCTGTGGGTAGGGGGATGGGCTTAATGGGCAAGGGGCATTAAGGAGGACCCTTGCTGGGATGAGCACTGGGTGATATATGTAGGGGATGAGTCACTGGATTCTATTCCTGAAATTATTGTTGCACTATATGCTAACTAACTTGGATGTAATTGAAAAATAAATAAATATATTAATAAAAAATAAAGAGATATAGAAGAAATGTTTAGGAAGCAATGAAAAATAAGATTGGAAATGTAAGTGGTAGTCAGATTGTACATAGCCGTATTGTCCAGTATGGGAGACACTAGCCCCATGTAGTTATTAAGTAGTTGAAATGTGGCTAGTGTGACTGAGGAGCTGAATTTAAAATTTTATTTAATTTTAAATTTAAATAGCCACATGTGGCTGGTGGATACCATATCGGACAGTTCAGCTCAATAGTGAAGAGCCAGTGTTTTCCAGCAGAATGGGGAGATCCTAAGGTCAATAAACAATGATGAAGAAATAGACCAAATGGCATAAGCAAAATAACATGAAATATATCTTGCTTGGCCCTTTACATAGCTATGGCTTTATCATTATCCCAAGTTAATAATTTATTTAAAAATGCTACTTTTTGTTGTAGATATATTTTCCAAAACATATTGGTAAAGATTTAACAGTTTGGGATTTAGGTACACCAAACATTTATTTGTATCCTTATACAAAAATTACTCATTTCCTTTAAGACTGTCTTTCATTAGATGTTATTTCATTAAGTACTAAATTTCTCTGAATGTTATATTTGGTAAATATACCAGTGATTTGGCTGAAATTGCCAAATGGGTAAGGAATGTGGTTGGTTGGACATAAATCTTAATCCTTTCAATTAAGTTTATATCCTAATTTTGGTACTTAGTTTGATTTGTGTATGGTATAGATTTACAACAGATTATGCCCGCTTTCAGTATGTAAAGTATACCCAAAGCAATAAAAGAGAGTATGTCTTCTCTTTACTTAAACTAATATGTAGCTTCAAAAAATATTTAGTGATTGGTCATTTTAAGTCTTTTTAACATGTCTTTAAAATGTAATGGAAGGGCTTTCTGAAATGTCTTTGAAGAATAGGACTAACATTTATTGCAGGCTAAATTGTAATAGTCATTTGTGGTAGTAATTCTTGTTTTTCAGTGAATATGGTTTTTAACCTTGGTATAGCTGAATCTACCTACTAAATCTTTCTTAAAATAGAATTTTATTATATTGCTAAAATACCTATGACATTTTCTTACTTAGTAGTCTGGTATAGCCTTTACATATTTAATAAATACTTACCAATATGGCTAGAATTTGTCTGCTATTAATAAAGCTTTAAGACAAAAGCAGATCATGTTTATATAGTAATTTGACTGCCTTAACCTAGTTTTTGTTTTTTATATTAGTAACCATTGGCTTTATCTTAATTTGCTTACTACACTAAATTCAAACATCAAAAACAATACATACATGTGAATACAGTAATTTGTCAGTGATTTACATTCCTGAGTGAAAAATTACATTTGAATTTCAGTTAAGTGACTCTGCATACTAATAAAAACATAGAGAGGGTGAATTTCATGGTATATGAATTACATCTCAGTAAAGCTGTCATTAAATAATCAGCCAGTAAAGGGAAGGAAAAAAAGAAAAAACTTGTTTGAGGTAATACTGAAAGGGAAAGGAGAGAAGGTTACTTCCTGGTATTTTTAATGGTCAGTTAATCATTTTGAAGAGCTGTCCCATTATGGAGAAAAATTAAGGTTGACTTTTTTTGCCTGGTTTGAAGTTTCTTCATAATTTTAACTTCTGTGAAGAGGCACTCGTTCAAGTAGTACTAAATGAAAACTTGTCATTAAGTGGTCTATTTCAACCAGAATCTTTTTCCCCCGCTCAGATCTCTGCTTTGTCTGAGGTATTCTTTATTTTGACTGAGCAGGCAGCGGTTGGGAGGGCATTTAAAATGAGGTTCAAGGTAGAAGGAAGGCATGGTAACTCTCCTCCACCCAAAGTGCAAGTGTCAGAATTTTAACTAGGTTTTTCTTTCGTTTGAAACAGTGATGACCCGTGGCACTGCGTCCAGCCCATCCTATAGATTCATATTGAATGATGGGACAATGCTTAGCGCCCACACCAAGTGTAAGCTTTGCTACCCTCAAAGTCCAGACATGCAACCTTTCATCATGGGAATTCATATCATCGACAGGTACTACTTATTTGGAGAGCTTCATATGATATAAGTCAGTTCACATATCTCTTCTTAGAGAAGAAATTTTTTATACTCTTTAATGGCTAGAAAACAAAAATTCTAAATTAAAACTAGCGTGATGAGTATATAATCAGTATATCCATACTGGGTTTTATAGTTTTGTCGCATAACAGTAGCCTTACTTTTTGTTGTTTTTGTTTTTGTTTTTTGTTTTGTCTTGTTTTGTTTAAAAAGGGACACAGAGAAGGTTAGGCTGAAAATATGTGTTTTGGGGGTAAAAACCAAAAAAGTGGCTAAAAATATCCAACATTCCACGTGTGAACTTTGGTCTTATAAAAGCTTTCAGAGTTTGTTACTATTGTTATTTTTATTTTTAAAAGTGTTATATTTTCGTTAGTGCAGACTGGATGGCTCCTGAGTTCAAGTTGACAGTTTCTGAAACTACAAGTCATTAAACTATCAACTTGAGATTTTCGAGTGTCATTGCCTCTAATTTGTTCCCCTCTCTAAATACATTTTACATTGGTATATATGGTAAATTCATGGAACCATTCTTTTATCCTATGAATTATTCAAAACCCTACATTTGTAACTATTTAAAATGTAGCATTAAACAAAAACAAAGACATTTCCCCTCACTTCATCTTTTCCTCATCTGATATATTTGCTTATTGGAACATGGTAATACCAGTCACAAATCTGTTGTCATAATTATGGATTTGAGTAAAGAGCTCGATGAAAATCTGAATTCAGTATTCTGTTTTTTTCTAATTTTAGTTTAATTTATTCTTGTGAGTGGAATTAGCACAGTTCTTTTTTTCATATTGTGATTTCTCTTTCAAAACATCTGCTATGTCTGCATATCACCCTTTTTAATTTTTACATCAGTGACACAGTATTTTCCTTACCCAGTCTTCCTCTTTGGAGTTGAAATACTTAAAAGCTGTAACAAGGGAGTCATGAATAAAGGCTTTATAAACAGAGGTGTGGGAAGTTTCTCAACCAAAAATATTATTGTAATGTTAAGTATTTATATTACATTTTGAAAAGTTTAAAAGTACCTATATTGGATTTTTTCCAAGGCCAAGAAAGATTTCTTTTTCCTATAATTGAAACCGTTATCAAATTTATGGAACCTTGAGCACCATTTCCCATTAAGTGGTGCTAATATTTCACAATAGTACTAATAGTCCACTGTTTCTCTTTAGTTTAAGGTGATACAGAAGCTCTTTTCTTGATGGCTTGCAGTATTAATGAGGTTAATGGTCTTGGTTTATAATATGCATCATAAAAATATTTTAATGGAAACCAGTGGAGATGTTTGAATAATGTCTTTTCTCCTCCTAGGGAACACAGTGGTCTTTCTCCTCAAGATGACACTAATTCTGGAATGTCAATTTCCCGAGTAAACCCGTCCGTCAATTCTAGTATCTCTCCGGCTCATGGTGTGGTTCGTTCATCCACATTGCCACCATCCAGCAACAACATGGTATCCCCCAGAGTAAACCGCCAACAGAGCTCAGACCTCCATAGCAGCAGTCATAGTAACTCTAGCAACAGCCAAGGGAGTTTTGGATGCTCACCTGGAAATCAGATTGTAGCCAGTGTTGCCTTAAACCAGGGACAGGCCAGTTCCCAGAGCACTAACCCCTCCTTAAACCTCAATAATTCTCCTATGGAAGGTACAGGAATATCTCTTGCACAGTTCATGTCTCCAAGGAGACAAGTTAGTTCTGGATTGGCAACAAGGCCCAGGATGCCAAACAATTCGTTTCCTCCTAATATTCCAACATTAAGCTCTCCCGTTGGCATGACAGGTACTACCTGTAATAATAGTAACCGATCTTATTCAAACATCCCAGTAACATCTTTACAGAGTATGAACGAAGGACCCAATAACTCCGTTGGCTTCTCTGCCACTTCTCCAGTCCTCAGGCAGATGAGCTCTCAGAATTCACCTAGCAGATTAAATATACAGCCCACAAAAGCTGAGTCCAAAGATAACAAAGAGATTGCATCCATTTTAAATGAAATGATTCAGTCCGACAACAGCTCTAGTGATGGCAAACCTCTGGATTCCGGGCTTCTGCATAACAATGACAGACTCTCAGATGGAGACAATAAATACTCCCAAACCAGTCACAAACTAGTGCAGCTTCTGACAACAACAGCAGAGCAGCAGTTACGGCATGCCGATATAGACACAAGTTGCAAAGAGGTACTGTCTTGCTCAGGCACTTCCGGCTCGGCCTCTGGTAACTCTTCGAGTGGCTCTTGCCCCTCCTCTCATAGCTCACTGACAGAGCGGCACAAAATTCTGCACAGGCTCTTACAGGAGGGCAGCCCCTCGGATATCACCACTTTATCTGTCGAGCCTGATAAAAAGGACAGTGCGTCTACTTCTGTGTCAGTGACTGGACAGGTACAAGGGAACTCGAGCGTAAAACTAGAACTGGATGCTTCAAAGAAAAAAGAATCAAAAGACCATCAGCTCCTACGATATCTTTTAGATAAAGATGAGAAAGATATAAGATCAACTCCAAACCTGAGCCTGGATGATGTGAAGGTGAAAGTGGAAAAGAAAGAACAGATGGATCCTTGTAACACAAACCCAACCCCAATGACCAAACCTGCTCCTGAGGAAATTAAACTGGAGTCCCAGAGCCAGGTACGTAATTCCTTGCTTTAGAGAATGAACGTGCATAGTTATTTTTCCCTTTTCATTTGTTTTCCTCCAGCCATAAACCAGATTTGGATTCAGGCTGTGTTTTGTCCTACCCGCTGAGCATATATTAAAAGATTAGTATCAATGGTTGAAAAAATCACAGGATGCCCTCAAAAGTTCTCGTTGGAACTTCGGAGGGCTACAGTTTTAGTGTGGCATTCTAAGCAAGTAGATGTTTTCTTCTTTCTATAAAATCAGTTCACAACTTTGGAGATTTTTGAGCATACCTTTCCTGCCCCCTCCTCCCAACCCGACCTGTTGAATCCAACTCTGAAAATAGAACCCAGAAGTCGGTATTTTAAAGGAGCTCACCAGGGAACTCTGATGTATAGCTAAGTTTGGGAAGCTCCGATGTAAGTGAAATGGGAGAGAAGTGTGAGGTGGTGGACAAGACTGTCTCGTCTGGCTTGCTTTGCTATTCAATTTCCTTTGAAGTGTTTTCTGAGGCTGTTTTTCTTCTCAGCCTTCAGCCCTTATCAGAAGAGGGACTTCGAGTATTCTGGGAAGTAGGGTACATAACAGGCCCTGACACAGAAGTGAACACAAATAAATCTTTGCATAAATTGTTATGAATTAGAAACCTCTGTGTTCAGGCTGAAGTGGGGGGTGGAGTGAAATTAACAGCCAGCTTCATTTATTGAATAGTTGCGTGGACTCGGGAGGAATTTAAGAAAAACTGAAAATATGGTCTCTTCGCCCTAGGAGCTAACAACTTATTTAGATGGAATATAGACAAGTATGAGATAGCTGGAAATACAGTTACAAAGCAGCTTATTAATGAGACTCTCCGTTGTGAAACAAGATTCACACTTAGTGTGCATAGGTCTTTCATTTCTTGAGCCAGCTTTATATTCTACCTTTGTCTCACAGAGATCTCTCTCTTCCCTCAGACATACTGCATTCTAGGCACATGGAAGTCCTTGCCATTCCTGGGATAAGCCATGTCTCTTCTAAACATCTTCTGCCTTGCTCTCCTTTCTATGTCTGCTGAACTTCTCTTCATCCTTCACAGACCAGTTCAGACATCATCTCTATAAAGCCTCCCCCTCTAGTCCTCGTTAGACATTTCTTTCCTCTGCATTCATAGTGCTCCGTATTGTCTCTGTACCATTTGCAATAACACTATTGTGGTTAATTCTTCATTGTGCTCTTTGAGGATGAGGCTATCCCTTATGTTTCTTGGTACAAGTAAATTAATACTTTGTTTTTTAAGCTGAAAAACAGCTTTAAATAATTATTAAAACTCTCCTTAAAATTAGCTGTACAATCCTGGTACATCTGTTTTAGTTTACATGTACGTGCATTTCTGCTGAGTTTATACTAAGAGTGGAATTGCAAGATTATAAGATACGTGTATGTTCATCTTTAGTAGATAATGCCAGTTTTCCTAGTGTGTACAAAGAATTCCTTCTAGTTGTTCCATGTCCTTGCTGATAGTTGGTATTGTCAGTCTTTTAAATTTTAGACATTCTGGGGTCTGTGGTAGTGGTACTTCATAGTTTTAATTGGCATTTCCTTAATAAACGTTTATTGATCATTTGGATATCTTCTTTTGTAAATTGCCTATTCAAGTGGCTTGCCCATTTTCCCAATATGTTGTCTTTTTCTAATTGACTTATAAGAGTTCTTTACATTTTTTTGGATGAGTCCTTTGTTGGTTATATATTTGCAAACTTCTCCATGCTTTGACTGGCCTTTTCTTTCTTTTAATGGTACTTTTGATGAATTGAAGTTCTTCATTTTAACGTAGTCCAATTTGCCAGTCTTTTCCTTTATAATTAGTACTTTTTGCACATGTGTAACAAAAGACATGTGCAAAAATGTTCATAGTAGTTTTATTTGTATTAGCCCCAGACTGAAAATACCCATAAATCCATCACAGTAAGATGGATATATACTGTGGTATGTTCGTACAATGGGTTCGTTTTCAGCAGTGAAAACAAATTAACTGCTGCTACATGTGACAAGATCTCTGAATCAGAAATGTAATGTTAAGTGGAAGATGTCAGACATTTAAAAAATGCATGTATATAATTCTGTATATGCAGTCTGAAAATATAAATTTTAGTTGTATTAAATAGTGAAACCCTGTTTTATGTTGATGAATTATCTCAAAGTAATCCTAATAGAATAATATTGGGAAATAAAGGTCAGTTTCCTCCTATGTATAACCTCATACAGATGTAGGGATACCCTGTCTAGTCTAGAAGATATGTTTCTGGGGTTTTTTTTAATTAATTTATTTTTTTAATGTTTATTTATTTTTGAGAGAGAGACACACAGAGTGTGAGTGGGGGAGGGGCAGAGAAAGAGGGAGACAACAGAATCCGAAGCAGGCTCCAGGCTCTAAGCTGTCAGCACGGAGCCCATTGTAGGGCTCGAACTCAAGAACTGTGAGATCATGACCTGAGCCAAAGTCAGACGCTTAACCGACTGAGCCACCCAGGAGCTCCTAGAATATATGTTTCTTATTTTATTAAATCCTCAAGTGGAAGTGACCTTCTTAGGATCTTTGAAGCTGATGTACGATTTATTAAGATATTTCCCAAACGATTTCAAATTATAAAGTTACATCAGTGTGAATTTATTTTTCATTCCATCATATAGTAAGTCATTTTACAAGATTTAAAAAAAATATGACATCAAAAATCATCCACGATCAGTGTAACACAGTACTTTTGATACTTCTTTGCAGTCCAATCTTTTTCCTGTGCGTAAATTTTGTACCCAAATATAGTAGACACATATTATGTGTATATTATCTTATATCTTACACTATATTAATATCATAAGCATCCACATTTTTTCTAGTAGCTCACGTAATTTCAGTGAGGCCCCAATCTTCCTGATTACTTCTTCTTTCTTTCCCTCATAGTCACACTTAACTCACAGAGTATAAGGGAGCACCTTTTTTTCTTTTTTAAAAAAAAATTTTTTTTAATGTTTATTTATTTTTGAGACAGAGAGAGAGAGTATGAACAGGGGAGGGTCAGAGAGAGAGGGAGACACAGAATCTGAAACAGGCTCCAGGCTCTGAGCTGTCAGCACAGAGCCCGATGCGGGGCTCGAACTCACTGGCTGCGAGATCATGACCTGAGCCGAAGTTGGACACTCAACCAACTGAGCCACTCAGGCGCCCCAGGAGCACCTTTTTTTCTACATTGATTCAGGTAAAGTATAGAATATATTTTCTCTAACTTTGGTTTCTGTTCTTAGTTTACAGCTGACCTTGACCAGTTTGATCAGTTACTACCCACACTGGAGAAGGCAGCCCAGTTGCCAGGCCTGTGTGAGCCGGAGAGGATGGATGGTGCGGTCACCAATGTAACGATCAAATCCGAGACCCTGCCAGCTTCGCTTCAGTCCACCACTGCCAGACCCACTTCCAGGCTGAATAGTATGTGTCGAGGAGAAAACCTCATTTTAAATGTTTAATGATAATATGGGTTAGTGCTTTTGTCTCTCACCATTACTGCACAGACCATTTGTTTGTTGAGAGTAAACTGTCTTTTCTTTTCTTTTTTTTTTTTTTAAGTTTATTGATTTATTTTGAGAGAGAGAGAGTGTGTGTGTGTACGCAGAGGAGGAGCAGAAAGAGAGAGAGAGAGAGAGAAAGGGAGAGAGAGAGAATCCCAAGCAGGCTTCACGCTGTCGGCGTCGTCATGAGATCATGACTGAGCTGAAATCCAGTGACATATACTTCACTGACTGAGCCACCAGGCCCCCAGAGAGTGAACTATCTTTTTAGTAATGCCACTGTAAATGATATACAGTTACTTTTAAACATATAAACTTGACTCATCATGTGTATTTTAAATTATGGGATAACTTCTATCCTTTTGTAATTAATGTTGAAGCAAATAATTTTGTGTTCTTACCCAAAATATTCCATAGCAGGACTTTCACAAATATAATATTGGTCAAACTGTGTTTCCCAAAGTGTCTTCATTGAACACTAGTCCTAGGAGTTGGAAAAAAAAAAGGGATTTTGTGCGAAAATCCACTGGGTGGATGGTACATGGCATGGCACGTATGCCATTCCACAGTGCATATTAAAGGTTTTAAAAAGTCCTGTGTTAAAGATACCAGTGTAGATTTCTGTAAAGCATTGACCATACTTTCTTAATTATGGAATTCCTTTTCTCAAGTAATGCATTTTTTCCCATGGAGCACCATTTAGGAGACAGCTCTGTTGAAATAGGTCACTTCTACTCCAGCCCAGAGAGACACTTTGATAGGATAATACTTCATGAAGATAGGGCTGTCAAGTTTTTTTCACCCATCAAATTTTGAAGTTTAAAATAACAGTGGTGGTAATTCCATTGTGTCATCTGGAAACTAACCAGCTCACTTTCAAAATTTGCCTGTGTTCCTGACCAGTCTTGTCATTCTTCTGATGGGATCAGATGTGGGACTCATTTTATTTCAGTTCTACTGCAGCTTTTAGCTGTCATGACACACCTCCTAAAAGTCTGCCAGGATTTCCAGGAAGCTGGAAAGAAAAGTCTTGAGTCATTTCTGACATTTTTGGAAGCAGTTTTTCAGCTGACTTGAGCATTGGTTGTAAGCAGGAGCCCAGATTCAAGTCTCCCGTTCTCCACTTATTAACAGTATTACTTTGGACAGATAAATTTTTTGAGCTTTATTCTCCTTATCTGTAAAAGGAGAATTAGAATTAGATGAAATGACTCCAAAAGCCTCTTCTAATTGGAACTGAGAGGCTCCAGACTCTGGGATGGCAGACACAGTTGGAGAAACAAGAAGGTG
This sequence comes from Panthera uncia, assembly GCF_023721935.1. Lineage (NCBI taxonomy): Eukaryota > Metazoa > Chordata > Mammalia > Carnivora > Felidae > Panthera > Panthera uncia. The sequence continues at coordinate 20,706,001 of NW_026057579.1, read as the reverse complement.
CAAGGCTAAAAGGCAGTAAAATGAAAGTCTGCATACTGATTGGTTTGATCCTGGTCCCATTCTCCATCTAATATGGGAGACTTGAGGATTTATCTCAGGAGACACTGAATGACCAGAACAGAGATGACTGGCTATAGCTATGGAAGGAGAGCTCCCTAAAGTGCAAAGATCCTCCTGCCATCTAATATCCAACAGAAGGCTCCCAGGAGACAGGCCTCACGCTTAGCTCTCAAAGTCAGTGTTTTAGAACACTGAACAGACATAGCCAGACATCACCAGGATTTTGAGGGAAGTCTGCAACTTGAAAGAGAGTAAAAGAAACAAACAGAAAAAGAGTATGCGGTAGAGCTATACAATGAGTGCATGGACTAAGAAAAAAAAAAATGCTGAAATTTTTGAAAAGATAATTTATCCATAAATAATATGGGAAGAAAAAAGGGGGCAACGAACAAGAAAGAACCTTTGGAAATTAGATATCCAAAAATTTTAAATTTCAAGATAAACGTTAGAAGACAAAGCTGAGAAAAACTTTCAGAAAGAAAAAAAAAAAGACCAAAAGACAAATAGAAAATTTGGAAGAAAAAGTTAAGATCAACCTAGGAGGGCCAGTAATGGTAGATAAGAATTCCAGAAACAAACAAACAATGAAAGAGGAGGAAAACATGGAAAATAAGATATTTTCAAACAAATGAACGAAAAATCATATGAAATCACTGTTAGGGAATTGGGGACAAAGGGCGTAGTAGGAGAGGTAGATATGGGAGAATTAAGACTTCCTCTGCCATGATGGGAAGTTGGTAATCTGAAATTAAGATGTCAAAGAATAGCAGCATACGCATATTTAGAAATAAATAGGTAAGTGCCAAAGAAAACACCTACACAAATCGAGAATGGTTGAGGGGTAAAGCTTAAAACTGCTTTTATTCATAATAGACCTTTTGGTTCTGACTTTAAAAATTATGTGCCTGTATTAATTTGATAAAAATTAAAGATAATACAAATAGAAAGTGTTTTCTAGCTCTATAGGACTGTGAAAATGGAGTGTTTTTCCTTCATAGTCTGTCCTGAGGCAAATAGCTCTTTCTTCTCTCTTGAGATTTCCTCCCCTGAATATAGCTCCATATATAAAAGTATATAAATAGGCCAGAATCTGTTAAACCTTGTGCTATAGTGTTGGCAAAGGCCAAAAGCATAGAAGGGAAGATACTGAGGTAAACGAGGGCAAGGATGATAGATGCAGACAGCCGGTCTATATGGTTTCAATATAGACAAGAAGGAAAATAAGATTTTAGGAGGCATAAGGCTAAGGAAACAAGTTGGGCAGAATAAAGGAAAACAGAATAAAGGATTGAAGAAGGAAAAAGAAGATGGGGAGTCCATCTTTTTATAGGAGCCCATTACTTTGTATGGGTATGAAAAACTCTTTAGTCTGTGTCGTGACACATCTATTATACTTACTCTAGGACCCATCCATTTTCTGTAATTATCTTTGTTTTCTCCAAAGTTACTTTGTTTGTTAAACTTTCTATCTCTCTTTCCTGCCACTGACTTTTCTGGAATTTGAGATGTCCATCCATATACACTGACAAAGGCCTAGAATGAACAATCTTGGTAGCTAGAGTGTATCTTTAGCTAACGTGAGAAACCCTTTTGCTCTGGCAGCGAATGTAGTAGGTTCTGATTATAGAAGCCCTATTTCTTTGTTGCTGTTGTGAGAGAGCGGGGCTTGGTGATGGGGAAATCCTCGTGGCAGCCCAGGCACCCACTCTGGGAGATTCCCTGGGCAGAACTCCCACCCTGAGTCAGGCACTTACCCCTTTAATCCCAGGGGCAGATGCCAGAGTCCTCTGCACTTGGGGCAGGGCCTGCTGCAGCTGTTCAGTGGCCCAGTCGCCCCTGGCTTGTTCCTGTATTGACCACTGAGCTTGGGGGTGTTCTGGTCTTCTTTTGGGAAAACTCCCCTTCTTGGAGAATCTTCTCTTTCTCCCACTGTAGATTTTTTTAGTTTTGTTAAGGTTTTACCATCAGTTTGTCCCCTCTGTTTTATCTTTCAGAAGCTCTGTCGTTCAAGTCAGCTGCCATACGTCTTTTGCCTTTCCTTCAGCTGGAGATATATTTTTTCTTTTTTATTTCTTTTGTTATTTCAGAGATAATTTTGGAGGGAAAATAAAATACAAGGATAAATCTGCCACACTGAACCAGAGAATTACCTTCGGTCTCTTTACATATGAGAAAATTAAGATCCAGAGAATGAAAAGAAAGAAAAAATACAGACAAAAACTTGCCTGAAGTTTTCCACTTAGTATATGCAGAATCAGGATTTAAATCTCAGTCTGCCTGTTTTCAAAATATCCTGTCGACATGCACACCACACACCCATGCAGTGTGACCAAGTGATTTAAATAATGTTGTTAGAAATGTACTATAAGTGCACATCAAGAGACAGTGTAGGAGGGTATTATTGGTCAAAATATGTACAATATGACCTCTTCGGCAGCACCTTCAAAACCTCTGTGACGTCCTTTTGATTGTCTTCAGCTCCTTATCCTTTGAGGGTGGATTTAACTCCTGAAATTTTCTGGAGTTATTTGGAGCCAAATTTGTTGATCCAAAAAACAATAATACTTTCTTTTAACCAGAACCAAAATTAGACTAACTATAAGGAGATATATTTTTTTGAGGGACCTGTATACTGTTTTAGATCGATCTAGAAGAATTCCAAAAATATTTGAACACTGACAACTTCATTGGAATAAGTGAATGATCTTGTGAAGTGGTTGATCTTATGTTTGATGGACATACACATTCTGAGATTATTATTTTTTAAAGATCATTAACTTGTAGCACGTTAAAATAATTATATAACTCAAAAAATAATGAGTTTTACACAAAGCACTTTTTCAGTAATTAAAAAAATCCATTTTAATTTCCCTTTTACAGAGTATTGTGCCTGTTGGTATCTTTTGCTATTTTATCAAGCTGTAATGTATAATCTTATGTAGAGATAATTTACTACATATGAGAGTGTAACTGAAATAGAAGTTCTAAATAGAATTGCTTGGTCAAAGGATAGATAGATTTTGCCAAATGGCCCTTCTCAGCTATTACACCGGTTTACACTCTGAGAATGTTCTTCTTTCTACACATCCTAAGACATCGAGTTTACACACTTTCTCATCTTTGCCAATCTGATGGTTTGGTTTTTTAAAGTATCACAGTATAGCTTTAATCTGTATTGCTTTTTTTGTGAATTAGGTTGATCGTTTCTCAGTGATCTGTGATTCAGTGATTTTTCAGTCACGTGGATGTGACCTGTTCATATTTCCTCGCCATTTATCTATTGGATTTTTCCATTTTTATCTTATGATTTATAGGAGGGTTTTTTTTTTAACATAAGTTAATCTGTTGTCTACATCACATTTAGCAGAATAAAACACTGCAACTGCTGTGCTTTATTTTTATTTAGAAAAATAAAACACTACAACCAAATGTAACACAAAACTGAGCCAGAAACCTCTTAATCAATGGCTGAGGAAAAGTGGCTGACCGATGGAATCACTAGATAGGGATGGTCTGTTAAAAGAGTAGAATGTGCAAAAGCTGCTGCCATGGTTAGACAATGGTTTCTACCTGTGTGCAGAAATTTTTATTTATTTATTTATTTATTTATTTATTTATTTTTTAGCATTTTATTCATTTTTGAGAGACACAGTGTGAGTGGGGGAGAGGCAGAGAGAGAGGGAGACACAGAATAGAAGCAGGCTCCAGGCTCTGAGCTGTCAGCATGGAACCCAATGTGGAGCTCGAACTCACAGACTGCAAGATCATGACCTGAGCCGAAGTTGGACACTTAACTGACTGCGCCACCCAGGTGCCCCGAGAAATTTTTAAATTTTTTAGTAACATAACTTTTTTGTGGCTAATGGATATATAAAGCTTTTGTCTTAACCAGACTAGAAATGGAGAAAATATGATGTTGAGCAAAGATGATAAGAAAGATTAATAGCTTGATCAAGGATGGGGCACTTGGGTGGCTCAGTAAGTTAAGCATCTGACTCTTGGTTTTGGCTCAGGTCATGATCTCATGATTTGTGAGATCGAGCCCCACATCAGGCTCTGCACTGACAGCATGGAGCCTGCTTGGGATTCCCTCTCTCTTCTCTCTGTGCCCCTCTCCCACTGACATGCACTCGCACTTACCCTCCTCTCTCTCTCTCTCTCTCTCAAAATAAACAAACATTAAAAAAAAATAGCTTGATCAGGGATCCCTAAGAGCTTGTTTTCTACCCCCACTTCATCTGTCCCTCTCCAACACGAAGACGCATTGATGCTTGCCTCTACAAATTACTTTGCCTGTCTTGTGTTACATATGTACATACTCGTGTTTGTGATAGGGACACAAATATGACCAAAAATAATAGATTTATTCCCTGGACGAACAAAGATAACTTGTGTTTTTCTTTTTTGTTTTTTTTAACGTTTGTTTATTTTTGAGAGAGCAAGTAGGGGAGGGGCAGAGAGTGGGGGGGATGGAGGATCGAAAGCAGGTTCTGTGCTGACAGCAGTAAGACTGGTGCGGGGCGCAAACTCACGAACCATGAGATCATGAACTGAGCCGAAGTCGAATGCTCAACCTACTAAGCCACCCAAGGGCCCATATTTGTGTATTTTTTAAAACATTCCAGCAAATCCTCAAATTTTTTGTAAAAATAAATTTCTAAAGGAAATCTTAAAACGTTGAGGTAACTCTTAGAATAAAAACCAACTTTTAAGCATAAAGCCTATGCAAACAGAACTTTTACTTGAATCAAAGTTTGATTTGTTTGGGTTTATCTTCCTAGTCATCAAACTTAGCACATGAATCTTACTTCATTTTGAGAAATTTTATCTAGCTTATTGATATTTTCCTCACCAGGACACCAATGAGGTACTGTGTCCTATTACTGAGTCAAATAAACTATCTTATAATATTCAGTATTGATGGTAGATAGCCATATAAATTTTCTTTGACTCTTAAATATAATTAATTTTGTCTAGGTTAGATTTCTGAAATAGAATAGGACTGAGGAATTAATGTGTGGAATAGAGCAGTGGGACAGCTTTAGATAATCTTCTTTGACTAACTTCCTGATTTAAATAATGATAGGAATTAAGTGATTACTTTCCCATCATCATTTGTGGTTGGTGTTGTTTGGTGGTTATTTGTTTTGTTTTTCTGAATCTACAGAATTTAATTTTTCTATCATTTGTCATGACAGACAAGACAAATTTAATTGAAAGCTATAATTATTTGCATTTAAAAGTGAATGTGTTTTGGGGCGCCTGGGTGGCTCAGTCAGATGAGTGTCTGACTTCGGCTTAGGTCATGATCTCATGGTTCCTGGGTTCAAGCCTCACGTTGGGCTCTGTGCTGGCAGTGTGGAGCCTGCTTGGGATTCTTTCTGTCCCCCTCTCTCTCTCTCTCTGCCCCTCCTTGGGATTCTTTCTCTCCCTCTCTCTCTCTCTCTGCCCCTCCCCGACTTGCACTCTTTCTCTAAATAAATAAATACACTTAAAAAAAAACAACCTCCAACGCATTTTTAGTTGGGTTTTTAAAAATTATACTAGTTTTCTCGGGCTGCTATAATAAAATACCACAGACCAGGTGGCTTAAACAACAGAATTTAATTTTCTTACAGATCTGGAGGCTAGAAGTCCAAGGTGAAGGGGGTTGGCAGGTTTGGTTTCTTCCGAGGCCTCTCCTGGGCTTATGGATGGCTGCCTCCTTGCAGTGGCCTTGTGGTCATCCCTCTATCTGTGTTTTGTCTGTGTCCTAATCTCCTCTTCTTATAAGAACGCCAGTCATCTTGAATTAGAGCCCACCCTAACTTCCCTGCCCATCTCTGAAGACCCTGTCTCCACATACAGTCACATTCTGAGCTACTAGGAGTTAGACCTTCTCATATGAATTTTGGGGGAATACAGTTCAGCCCATAACAATGATTAATTAATATATGTCCATTTCAGAAATTACAAATAACCATTAGAAGCATTAAAAGAAAATAAAAGTCATCCTTAATCTCACAACCTAAAATCTACCAAAGATAAACTCCTTTCCAGAATTTTTTTCTACTCATATATACTAAATAATTTGTAAAACCAGAATCATTCTGCACATAATATCTTGGTTTATAAGGTCATTTTCTTTTTCATTTAGTTGGACACTGTAACTATCCAAACCAGGGTTCATTAAACATTCCCTGAGTTTCTGGAATTCAGGTTATTTACAATTTTTCATAGAATAAACAGTAATGATCAAGTTTTGAAAAGAAAATGCCTAACCAAAACTTTCTAAAATGCATATACTATTTTCTTCCATTACAAGATATAATTTGATGTCTTTTTTCATTTGTCATTGTTATAAGCATCAGTCGTTATGCTGTTATTATACAGATATATTCTTAGTTAACAGCTACAGAGCTTTGTCCATTTTCTAAACGACCCCAGACTGCTGTGCCCTATAGTTTCTGTTACTGCCTTTTATAGAACATCTTTTGTTTGCCACTCTCATTTCATGATAACACTGTCCCTACCTATAGTGTATTATACTGCCCTGTAGACTGAAAAAGCAGTTAACCAAAATTGTTATAATTATCTTTAAAAAAAATAATTTCTGGGGTGCCTGGCTGTCTCGGTCAGTGGAGCATGCAACTCTTGATCTCAGTCAGGGCTGTGAGTTCGAGCCCCATGTTGGGTGTAGATATTACTTAAAAATTAAAGAAATAAAAAAGAAAACAGTTAAAAAGAAATAAAAGAGATAATTTTTGGCAAAATTCTGAGTGATTCTCCTATGATAACGTCAACTTACGTGCAGGCTTTTTTACATCAGATTGTCTTTGATTCAGAGACTTTTTCTTTCTCACTGGTTATTACGTGGCCACATTCTAGATAGTTTAAGTTTCTGAATAAGGGACCTTTGTATCATCGAAATAATATTTTATAGGGGAAATCTCATTCTATTACACAATATATTACTTCTGAAAAATACTGTCTTTTTATCTTCCACTGTGATCCTGACTTCTTGCTTTTTCCAGGATTACCGGAGCTGGAATTGGAAGCAATTGATAACCAGTTTGGACAGCCAGGAACAGGTGATCAGATTCCATGGGCAAATAATACAGTGACTACCGTAAATCAGAATAAACCAGAAGAGTGAGTAACACATTTCCTACTTTAAAAAACATCAGATACTTGGGGTGCCTGGGTGGCTCAGTCGGTTAAGTGTCCAACTTCGGCTCAGGTCACGATCTCGCGGTTTGTGAATTTGAGCCCTGTGTTGGGCTCTGGGCTGACAGCTCAGAGCCTGGAGCCTACTTTGGATTCCGTGTCTCCCTCTCTCTCTGCTCCTTCCCTGCTCGCTTGCTCTCTCTCAAAAATAAATAAACATAAAAAAATTTTAAAAATTAAAAAATTAAAATTATCAGATCCCAATTTCAACAAAGAACTACTTTTCCCACACTGGATTCCAGCCTACATTGGTATTTTGTGAGCTAGCAGTAGAAGTGAATGTTTAATGAAAAAAAGGGGATGTAGGAAGACACCAAGTTAAACAGATTTATTTACTGTGTGACTGCAAGGCCGGTATGTATTGTAATTACCAAGCGGTTGACATAGTATGCAGTGGTTGTTTTATTTTTCATCTCTTGCTTTGCTTTGATTGATTCTTATACAGTTTCTGAGACCTGTAGATGAAGTGAGCTCAGTATAACAATTATCCTGAAAGCTCTTGAGCTTTTAGTTGTATAATTATTTTGTCCAGAGTTTCTTTTTGGAGCAAGATGGTTAATAAGAGAAGGTACATTTTACATCTACTTAGTGTCCCATCTTGATTACAATTTAATTGCTTAATTGACATAAGTAGCTCTATTCCAAAACATTAGAGAAGAGTACATTTCATACATAGCAACCAAAGGATGACTAGACAGTATCGAGTGTGGCTTAGAGCTTTTAACTATGAACTGCATTCCCACTTACCTTCCCCCAAAAAGAATCCTTAAAATTATGTCATTATATTTGTATTATTAATATTATTTTCTATATATTTCTAAATTTTATGCATCAATTGGCATCCTTTTGGATTAGACTATGTATTTCCTTCATGTAATCAACATTTTTTTGTTGTTGTTGCTTAACACTGAGCATGTTTCTTTTTTCTAGTTTAATTTCTTGGGTAAATGGTCATCTTGTCATATTACCAATATGATTTGATCATCTTTGAGAGTTAAGTATAAATAGAATAAATCTTACCATAGGCTGGATGATTTTTTATGAGATTTTGATTGATTTTTATTTTTGATTTTCACCAAAAATTGTTTTTCCTTTCTTAACTATGTTTAGTTAATTTTTTAGGCTAATTCTATAAGCTAACAGGAAGAGTATGGAAGCAAAGTTCAGTGATTGATAAAATAGTGAAAATACATTCCAGCTACATATAGAACATTTATAAGTTTTTTCACATAAGTGTAGAACATTTCTTTGTGTAAGAATTGGTCGAAAAAGCATCTCAGCAAAGAACTTTCTAGAATAAGACTTGCATATGTGTTCGTATCATATATACATATATATATTTGCATTACTGAGATTGAATACTTATTTGCTGTATCAGTCTTAAACATTTCTATCTTTTGATTCTATAGCCAGTGTATTAGTTCACAATTAGATGAGCTTCTCTGTCCACCAACAACAGTAGAAGGAAGAAATGATGAGAAGGCTCTTCTTGAACAGCTGGTGTCCTTCCTCAGCGGCAAAGATGAAACGGAGCTAGCTGAACTAGATAGAGCTCTGGGGATTGACAAACTTGTCCAGGTATTTATTAAGCTCGGCCTTATATAACTGATACAATCCTGAGAAGCTAGAGAATTATTTTTAAGCAAGATTTTTCAATACTGTTCTCACTATGTTTTTTGTGGTTTTATAATTTATTCTTGTGAAAATTGTCAAAATATATAATAGCTAACTAATGAGTTTTTTAAACAAAAAATCATAATAATTACAAATAGTTAGAATTAGAAAGTCTTCGCGTTTCACTATGGAACAGAATCTTAGAAGCTCCCCCTAGAATAGAATCCAACATTATATCATTACTTCTTATTCTAGGACTTAATTTATCCTTCATTCGTGCTAGACCTCAACCTATATATTCCATGATGCTCCAACTTCCAAGCATTTTTCACACTGTGAGGTTAAAAAATCAACATTCTTTTAAGGAGTAGAATATAAGGTATCAGAATGCATAGCCCACAAAAAGGGGAAGTTATGTTTCATAAAATTTTCCTTTCAGTTACATACACCGGGTCACAATTTAAATTAGATTTTTTTACAGTGAATAATAGTATAAATTCTGAAAGCCATAGCTATGGCATTCTGTTAGGCCAGCTATGAATTTTTTTCAAATAAGAGAAAAGGATGAACTTTGTATTTGAGATAGAAAAAATGCTTAATTAATCCCTCCTTTAGGAATCTAACTCCTCATGGTAAACTATTACAGGTAAAGTTTGTTCTCTCTTAGGCTTTGCAATGTGGTTCTTTTTAAACCTTTTAGCTTTATCTCGCTGATTTTAGGGCCTTTTGTTTTAACCACGTTTTTATCTCTTTTCTGAGATTTTAAACATCTCAGTTCATCTGTTACTCCATTTCAAAAGTTAACTTTTCATAAGTGATTCCTTTATGTAGCAAACTCCTAGAGAGCTTCATGACTTCAGCATGAATATTTTATAATAAGACGTTCTAGAGGTAAATGTTCTCAGATCCAAGATTATATAGAGAAGCATGTCACGTATTGGCATTAACTTATTTGTAAAATGTTCTGGCTTGCTGTCCAACAGGGAGGTGGATTAGATGTGTTATCAGAGAGATTCCCACCACAACAAGCAACACCACCTTTGATGATGGACGAAAGACCCAACCTTTATTCCCAGCCTTATTCTTCTCCTTCACCTACTGCCAATCTCTCCAGCCCTTTCCAAGGCATGGTCAGGCAAAAACCTTCCCTGGGGACTATGCCTGTTCAAGTGACACCTCCCCGAGGCGCTTTTTCACCCAGCATGGGCATGCAGCCCAGACAGACTCTGAACAGACCTCCCGCTGCCCCCAACCAGCTGCGGCTTCAGCTTCAGCAGCGCTTGCAGGGACAGCAGCAGGTGAGCACTCTTTTTTAGCAGGTGATACATTTAAAGGCATGTGCTGGCTCCCTCTCTGAAATAAGAACAGCCTAATTGCTACAAGAAAGGTATTAAGTGGGAGTAGTCCCACAACCTTTGTGAAAGACTCAAAAAACTGTCCTTGGTCTGCTAGGACAAAATAAAGAACACGTTCATTCAGTTAAAGGCAACTGGCTCATAACAGTACTGTGAGACTTAAAATTTTAAAGCAAGTGGATTTTGTTTTTTGAGACAAAATATTTAGGACGAACGTCATATCATTATTAAATTAATAAAGAGAAATATGTAGCTTAATTTATCAAGTAGAGCACCAAAAGGTACTGTTATGATTGATTGATGGAACAGAAAATGGAATCTTTGTTGTTTGAAGTTGGAGTGATTGAAGCTTAATGATGTTATTATATTAGGAGAGTAGAGTAGAGGAAAGGATAGTTTGGGGGTCTGGGGAGTTGTGGGTGAGTTAAATCTTCTCTCTCATGACAGGTAATGAATGGGTATAATGGCATAAATATTTAAGATGGAATGAGCAGCACATACAGAGATAAGCATCAAGACCAAAAAAGCAAATGGTTAAAAGTATCGGCTCTGGGAAGTGGGACCAGCACTATAGATTGTTACTTCTTCTTATTTATCTTTTTGTATTTTTTTAACCATCTGTATGTATTACTTTGGATTTTCTGTAAAGTATTTAAAGCAATTTCCTAGAGTGTTAGAAATTCAGAAAGGAAGAGAAAGAAGGAACTAAATTATATTAGAAAGGCAATATTATATAATGTTATCGGAGCTCTAGATTCAAGTCCTACTTCTGACCTTACTTAGGTGGGTTGGCAATCAAATGATTTACCCTTTTAAAGCCTCTGATTTCTGATTATAGCCATAAAAGGAGACTAATAAATAACTCCTCTACCTCATCGGCGGTGTGTAGATTAGATGAGTTAGTACATGTAAAGATCTTAACATAGTGCCAGGCATGCAGTAACACTAAACACTAGCTCTTATTATCAAATTATATTCAGTAAATACAATAAGTAATATAAAATGAGTTTCCATTCCACTTAAAAAGAAGATGATGAAAGGGACAAAGAGAAAGGGAGCTCCAGACGAGATAGGATAAAATTATTAATGGTATAATAACAAAAAAAAGGAATACTGTTTAAAATTCTAGGGTGGAATAAAGAACTGAAAGAGCAATTAGGGGAAGAGAGGGAAGAAAAGAGAAATCTAGAAAGGAAATAGTAATGTGTTCTGAGTATTAGCTGAAGGTAAACTACCTCTTGCTATAACTTGTCATTATTCAGTAGAGAGCACAAGAGTAAGAAATGCTTATTGGTTCACAAAACATGTCATTCGCAAAACATATTTAGGGAGACTACTAGGTACTATGAGGAATACAAAGAATTAAGGAGATACAGGCAACTTTTAGAACTTCCCATCAGCTTGGAGTATTCCAAACATACACAACTGGAAACTTACATAACAGTGCAAGTAGTGATTAAGGGTTAACCCAAAAAGTAGAGGAAAACGTAGGTGTGCTGATTTTCATTTTACAGGGTAGAGTCAGTAAATACTGTTTAAAGGCAAGGGTTCATTGAGCAAGGCCAGATCAACAGTCTAGGTTAGGTTTGTGAATGGATGAGATAATAATTCACACGTAGTTTGGGGAAAAAAATCACTTTTACTTTGATTTTTTCCTAAAACAGCTGATAAGCAGAGGTAGCAATGCAGAGGGTACACATGAAATAAGGGTGCAAATAGACGAATGTGGCTCCTTGTTGCTTCCTTTAAATATCAGGGAGACATGTCCAAAGTTCGGTGGTCTTGGTAACCCAACAGAGTGAAATATCCATCAAGTTAGAGAAAGTTTTGAGCCCTGAGATATGTCAGTACACAAAACAACCTATAATGCCGTGTAAGACAATACTTTGCTACCAAATGAGCCTCATCATCCAGACCTACTTTCTGGGTTCTGGACCATAAGTTCTTCTGTATAACAGTGGGACATCCCAGTCCACAGTCTGTAAATGCTTGGAGTCTTCTGTGTGAGTTAAGGGCTCTCTGTGAGGTCTGGCCAAGGCTTATCTCCGTCATCGTTTCAGTTAAGATGCTTTCAGCAACATGGAAAGAAAAAACATCAATTCAAAGGAGTGAAACCATTTTTAAAAAGTATTTTGACTCAGATAATGAGATGATACAAAGTAGAGACAGGTTGAGGTGTGGTTACCTCACAGGCTCAAGAATGTTATTCAAGGACCTACGTTCTTTCTATCTTTTTACTCTCTAATCCCTGGCAACTAGAAAAATGGCTCCAGTGGTTACAAATATCACATGCACCTGTGCATCTTTTTCCGTAAGCCAAGAAACTTTTTCCAGGTTCTTGCCCTTCTTTCCTCCCTACCACTCCAAAAAAATAAAACAGGGGGAAAATTGTTTTTTCACATGTCTGGCCAGCCAGAACTGAGTCACATGTACACCCTTAACCACCTGATGGCAAGGATTGGCTTAGAGCACACAGTTAACCCCTTGTGCATGATTTGGGATAGTCAGCTGAACAAACTCCGAGTTTGTCATTGAGGAGGAAGGGGAGGGTAAATGGCTGTGAGTTGGCAATAACAATACCTGATAAAATCAAGAAATGGAGGTTTATTTAAAGTTGCACGTGTTGGGATCAAATTGGTGAACTGAGATGGAACACTTGCCCTTTCTCCTGCCTGAATTCCATTAGATGACAGGATGTATATTTTAAATGAATAAGTTCATATTAGTGCAGAGAAAAAGAAAAACACTAAAAATTGGCATACTAAAAATTAAGTGATTTTGAAATAGAAAGCAAACATGAGGAAGAAACAAAATAATCATATACGAACACTGCAACTGCTTATGTAGAAAATCCAAGAGAACCTACAGAGGACTTAGAATTAATTGAGAAGTTTCGCAGTGTTTCTAGAAAAAAAAAAAAAAAAACCCAAGAAATAAAGATTAATAGCAATCCTTTTTATTATCAACAACCAATTAGGAAATATAATTTCAAAATATGTTCCCAATTTATAAAACTTAGAAAATTATTAATCGTAATTGCAAGTTAAAAAAAAGATCCAAACGAAGATATTAGTGAGTTGAAAGACTATCATAAAGATGGCAATTTTGGGGGGCGCCTGGGTGGCTCAGTCGGTTAAGTGTCTGACTTTGTCTCAGATCATGATCTTATGGTCCCTGGGTTCGGGCCCACACCAGGCTCTGTGTCGACAGCTCAGAGCCCGGAGCCTGCTTCAGATTCTGTGTCTCCCTCTCTCTCTCTGCCTGTCCCCTACTCGTACTCTGTCTCTCTGTCTCAGAAATGAATGTTAAATTTTTTTAAAGATGACAATTGTTCTGAAATTAATTAAATTCAGTAGAATTCCAGTCAGAATCTCAACATGAAACTTAACAAATAAATGCTAACTTTATTTTAGAAGCATGAGTACGAAATCTTAAAGAAGGAGGATGAACTTGCCTTACCAGATACCAAGATTTAAAACCAAGCTTTGGAACTTAAAACAATGTGGAACTGTCATAGGGATAGACAGTTCTTCCAATTGGAACACAGTAGAGAACCCAGACATACACTCAGATGTATATAAAGATTTTATAAGGGACAGAAGTGGCAATCAGTGGAGAAAGGATGGCCTATAGAATAAATGCTAGTACGTTTGGCTGTCCATGAGGGGAAAAAATTCGATTCGATTCATTATCTCATGCCATGCACAAACATAAATTCTGGGTATTTTAATGACCTAAATATGAATATGAGATTTCTGTGGCCCTAAAAAAAATGACATAAAGGAAAAGGTTGATTTTTGCATTCCAAGTTTAAAACTTACAAAAGATAACAGGGCGCCTGGGTGGCTCAGTCTGTTAAGCCTCTGACTTTGGCTCAGGTCATGATCTCGTGGTTTGTGGGTTCGAGCCCTGCGTCAGGCTCTGTGTGGACAGCTCAGAGCCTGTAGCCTGCTTCGGAGTCTGTGTCCCTTCAGAGTCTGTGTCTCCCTCTCTCTCTGCCCCTCCCCCAGTCGTGCTGTGTCTCTCTCAGTCTCTCAAAAATAAATAAACATTAAAAAAAAAGATAACCATAAACAAGGTTAAAAGACAAGCCATAGACTCAGGGAAGATATTTGCAACCCCGTATAACTGACAAGGGATTAGTATCCAGAATATCTCAGATTCATAACATGGTGTTCATAATACACTTATCTCTCTAGATTGAAATCATCTGTTTACTTGTTGGTCATATCCTCTCATGCCTTCTTCCCTCTTGCGAAACACAGGAGATGTAAAACATCTCATAGGCAGGAATTTAGGACAGTGCCTGATGGTTTGAGAAAAGAAAGGTACAAACTCAGATCTACATCACAGTTTATTTCTTTTTAATGGATTTTAAGAAGATCAGTTTAAAAACCTATTTCTTGACCTTAACTATATCTCATTGACTGGAATATGTATGGTACACAAAGAGTAAAAAGATTCTAAGATTTTAAATTTTATTATACAGTTATGAATAATCCCTAGTTGGTGGGGGGGGGGGCAAGGGGAGGAAAAACACCCTAGGAAACTAGTAGAGATGCATTAGTTGATGGGGCGCCTGGGTGGCTCAGTCGGTTAAGCGTCCAACTTCAGCTCAGGTCATGATCTCACAGTCTGTGAGTTTGAGCCCCGTGTCAGGCTCTGGGCTGACAGCTCGGAGCCTGGAGCCTGCTTTGGATTCTGTGTCTCCCTCTCTCTCTGCCCCTCCCCTGCTCATGCTCTGTCTCTCTCTGTCTCAAAAATAAATAAAAACATTAAAAAAAAAAAGAATTTCTAAAGTTCTATTTTCAGAAAAGGACAACAGCAAAAATGGGTAGACCTGTTGCTTGTAGAAAATGGTATAACATTGGCTGATAAGAGATGTAATTATTCTGTTCTAGTTTTGTTTTCTTCTTCTCCAGCAAGGGTCCTCATACTCCCAAGAAAAGGATAATATGAAAAGGGAGGGGTGCCTGGGTGGCTCAGTCGGTTGAGCATTCAACTTCAGCTCCAGGTCATGATCTCACAGCTCGTGAGTTCGAGCCCTGCGTCGGACTCTGCGCTGACAGCTCAGAGCCAGGAGCCCACTTCGGATTCTGTGTCTTCCTCTCTCTACACCTAACCCACTCGCATTCTGTCTCTGTCTCTCTCAAAAATAAATAAATATTACAAAAATTTTTTTGAAAAGAGAGTAACAGTTGAGACAGGTAAAGAAATGTGATTACTTAGCCATCTTAAAACAAGTCAAGTCCACTTGTGTTATGTGTTAGGGTACTGAAGAAGGGTATGGAACTGGTAGAAGAACCACTATTGATAATTTTTTATATTATGTAGAAAATAGAAGTAACCAGAAAGTAGAACTAAGATCAAAGGGCAGAAAATACAGGGAGGCAAATTTCACCTCTAGAATTCTGACAATGAAAACTGCCTGATGTAAGAATGAGCTTCTTTAAAAGAACTCCTTGTCAAAAATTTACACGGTGGCTGAATCCAGGTTTTCAATCTTGGCACTCTTGAAAGTTTGGGATAGATAATTCTAGTTATAGGGCACTTTCCCATTCATTTAAGAACGTTTAGCAGCATCCCTGACCTCTACCCATTAGATGCCAGTAGGAGCCTTTCCCCAAGACAGCCAAAAATGTCTTCAGACATTGCTAAATGTCTCTTGTGGGGCAGAATCATCCCTGATTGAGAACCTCTAGCTAGGTAATCATCTTTTAGTTTTCCTATAGAAGGACTTCTTGGTAAGGCATTGGAAAAAAAAACAAAACATTCAGACAGACAAAATGTCAGCTGGTCTGAACTCTGGGTGTGTGTGTGTTTGTCTGTGTGTGTGTGTGTGTGTCTGTGTGTGTGTGTGTGTGTGTGTGTGTGTGTGTGTGTGTGTGTGTGTGAGAGAGAGAGAGAGAGAAAGGGGGGGGTGTTTTATACATGTGGGTTGAGTTTGTACTGTTCCACTGGCCTCAAGCCCCACATTTCCTTTTATAATAAAAGTCTTTTGACCTGGCCTCTGTAGACTTTTGAATTTATGTCCCCAGCTGTAAAGACTACTGACCTCTCTCCACCCACCAACCAAAAGTCAAGATTTCCAAGGAGTTAAAGGATATGGTGATCATTTTGGGAAGACTTCCTTGGCAGAAATAGAGCTTGATCTGCTTGCTAGATAATGGGTAGCAGTTTAGTAGGTCAGAGTGAGGCAGCTGTACACTGCATTAGTCAGGTTGTGCACAGAGATGGTCAAGGGGAGGATGGGGAAATGAATAAGAATTATTTCAAGGGCAGAAACAGATCAATTTTGCAGAAAGTGCTTGTAGATTGCAGTAATTTCTTCTACTTCCAAAAATAGCCTGTTTATTTTCCAAGGTAGTAATATATTTCCTAAGGTTATTTTCTCAATTTTACTACTTCTCAGGCATCTTTCCTCCATCCCCACCCATTGCATTCTCACACTGTCTCACAATTCCAAGAATATATAAAGCTGTAAGTTTGGAATCCCAACTCCCACTCCCCCAGCAACGTTACTTGTCTTCATCACTGCGTATTCGTGTATTTTCACCTGTCCTCATTGCTTTGTCTTCTGTTTTTAGACTCGCTGTACTTTCTGCCTCAGGTTAACTCTGCCATCCTCCTGCCAGCTGGCATTCTCATCTTTCAAGGTCCCATTGAGCTCACTCATGCCCTTGGTCCCTCCCTTCATGTCTTCGGCTGAGTTAGTTGTAGACATCCCTGTATACACACGTACAGCACTTGTGGGTGGTGCCATTCTGTATTGGCCTGTGCCACTCAACAGAGAATTCCTGGAGGAAAGAAATATGCTCACCTCTTTAGCCTTCAAACCTTATGTAGTATCTTGCATACAGTTAGTTTTGTTTTGTTTTGTTTTGTTTTGTTTATAAATCTTCATAAAATTCATGGTGTATTTAAACGTATGTCGGTGGTCTGTAGAATTTAACAAGTATATAGATTTTTGTACTTAGGAGTCCCTTTGACTTTTAAAACCATAATGTTCATATCTTTATTTTTTAAGCGATTCCAAATGTTTTATCATATTCCACAAATGTCTGAAAATTTTCATTTTAATCCTTATATTCTGTTGAGCTTTCCCCCCAAAAACAGTTTGTTTTCTGACCTAATGGGAGTCAGAAAATTAATGAAACCAGAATTAAGAATTGAGCTGTTTGGAAATGGGTGATTTCATCACTTTTTACAACAATATGGATTTTCTTACAAAACTTTCTTAGTCTTTCTAGTTTGCATTTAGTATATTGGAATATATTAAATGTATTAAAATGTAAACTATATTGACATGTTAATGTGTTTATTAGTAATTTATGTTATAAAATACCATATAAACACAAAATAGTATTGATATTGTTGCTGTTATCTCTCTGAACAGTTTATTCATATCAAATTTTTGAGCAAGAAATTCTTTAAGCTATAGATTGTTTATCAGGAAATATCACTTCCAAGGATGCTTGTTTTGTTACCTGATAAAGTTAAGGAATGCCTATGACCTGGAACCCTAAGTCCAATACAGACAGCGTCTTCCAAACTAGCGTTCCATACAAGATTGTTCTGTAGTCATGTTAATGGCTACGTGTCAGGAAAAAAGGTTTCTGAGAACAAGTTGCATAGTATAACGCCTTCTTGAAGACCCATAGTGTGCTTTGGTCAATTAAAGGCTCATAGAATTACTGCAGTAAAGAAATCTGTTTCACCTTGTGTAACCCATCATTTCCAATACTTAATACAGCACAGCATGCTATTTTCCTGGCACATCTATTAATATCCTGCAGAACAGTGTTCTTTAGAACACCAATTTGGGAAATGCTGGTCTAAAGTAATTACTTCTTCTAGTTAAATAAATAGTCTATTTTCTCAAACCATTTGTTTCTTACATAATTCTCTTCAGTGAATGAAATCATGTTGGATTTCCCCAAATATGTACCCATCCGACAGTCAGTCTTCAAATGAGAAGTGCCTCAACTTTTCCATTCATCTTCCAAACTTTTATAGAATGTGCCCTATTATATACTTATTTTTATATTTACAAGTGTTTAAGACCAAGGGCTGATGTTTCTTTTCTCTCCATTATTGTACTTGACTGAAATAATTAAGTATTAGCATGTTTTAAAAAGTACGCTGTATGTACGATATGTGTATATACCTATCTGCATATATATATATGTATATATATATATATATATGTACATGAATATGGATTCTGCTTTTAAATGCTTTGTCATATTTGGTGTTCTGTAGACAAGAAGTATTTGATAAATGTTAGGAATTGCCAGCCTTTTGGCAAATAAACATGGGAAATAATCTTACTAAACCTGTAATACTACTTGTTAGTAATCAATAAAAAGTTTGTGTCACTCTGTGAGGGCCAAAGTATATATTTGCATATAGAAATATGATATCTCATTGTTTACATTTTTCTCTAGTTGATACACCAAAATCGGCAAGCTATCTTAAACCAGTTTGCAGCAAACACTCCTGTTGGCATCAATATGAGATCAGGCATGCAGCAGCAGATTACACCTCAGGTACTGTGAGAAAACCAGGCATTGTTAGTACTCCTCCAGCCCGAGCTGTGTTTCTCCAAGTGTTGACTGGAGTGTCTGAAATGGTCTGTGAATTGATCTTCTTATGTAGTAGTCCAGCTTTCTTCTAGAATGAATTTATAATCGACTTGTGATACCCCTTACTGATATTTGATCTGAAGCCAAGGGTTCCTTGTTTGGTTTTATTGGTATTGTTGTCACTGCTATTAGATACCCGATGAATAAGTAGAAAACTCTTACTGCTATCCCAAATAATACCAGTAATAAGAAGCCTAGATAAGAAACTGTGTGAATGGTAGCTGAAACCTGATCAAAACTCAGTTACGTTGCTGAGTTATCTTACCTACCTTGTGTTCTCTGCTCAGTCTGAGCATCAGCATTTTCTATTTATTTTTCATTTGTTTTAACAATCCTTGGATATGAACCCCGAGCCACTGGAACTTTAAACATAAAAAGAATTGGGTAGCCTTCTGAGTCTTGTCTAGTACTCACTCCCTGCTTAACTTCCACACATACTTTAATATTTTTGCTTCAACCACTTTTTTTATGTTTCCTTAACCAAGGTGACACACAAATTTGGGAGATGAGGAATTTTAGAGAGGATTCAAACAACTTTTCTTTTCTCCATGAAATGCACCTAGATGGATTTGGGCAAATACAGGAAGCTAACTGTTAACCAAAAGGATAAATATTGACAGAAACTACTGTTAAGCAGCAGACATTGGTGTCTTCATGGATCCATACTTGGGTTTCTCTGTTTTAAGAAACATCAGTGATTAGGTCATACAAGGTTAATTAGGTTATAAGGAAAGAAGACCCCACTTTTGGAATTCACATAAAGATGATTTGTGTCAGAAAGTCATATGTCACAGTTTCTTCTAGATTGGACTATATCTGGTTGGCAAGTTTAATTTTAAAGGAGCTATATGCTCTAACCTGATCCTCAGTCTGAATTGAAATTTTCTGAGGAAGGCTTTATTGACATGCCATATTGCTTTACGGGTTAGACCAAAAAGTGATTTTAGCCTACTTTTATGGCTTCCTTTATCATTCCTACTGTTACAGCTGTTAAAATACGTACTCCAATGCCTGGAGCAGTCTTTACTGCAACAATGATATAAAATAGCTGGTTCCATTTATTTCTGTTTATTATTTTATTTCTAATGAATTATTTTCTTTTTAAGTAACAATTTATTTGGCACTGGATCCTGGATTTCTGATTCTTCCTTTTTAAACAGTATTTGTAGGTTTTTCTAATTGTAAAGGTAATACATGTTCATTATAAATAATTTGGAAAATATAGGAAATATGAAGAAAATTAAAATCAACTATAATCACATTTTATTCATGAAAGTGGAATAACTGATCTTAGTGCAAAAAGGCAGGGGCACACCTGGGTGGCTCAATCAGTTGAGTGTTTTGACTCTTGATTTCAGCTCAGGTCATGATCGCGTGGGATCATGATCGTGGGATCGAGCCCCGTGTCAGGCTCTGCCCTGGTGGCACGGGGCTTGCTTGGGATTTTTCTCTCTCTCCCTCAAAATAAATAAGTAAACATTAAAAAGGGAGGGGACTAAGAAACACAGTAAATTTGGGGGAAATGAAAAAGAAAAAAGTCTCGTAACAACCTAAAGTCAGATAAGATCGAAGTCATAGTGATAATTGCTACATATTTTGTTGTCCCAAGCTACTAGGCTTTATCCTGTAAGCTTTCCAAAATAGGTGGCGATGATAACAATATTAATAAGTGAGGATTTGTTTTCTCCTTTGCAGCCACCCCTGAACGCCCAAATGTTGGCACAGCGCCAGCGGGAGTTGTACAGCCAACAGCACCGACAGAGGCAGCTAATACAGCAGCAAAGAGCCATGCTCATGAGGCAACAAAGCTTTGGGAACAACCTCCCTCCCTCATCTGGACTGCCAGTTCAAATGGGGAACCCCCGTCTTCCTCAGGGTGCTCCGCAGCAATTTCCCTACCCACCAAACTATGGTACAAATCCAGGAACCCCACCTGCTTCTACCAGCCCGTTTTCACAACTGGCAGCAAATCCCGAGTCAACCTTGGCCAACCGCAACAGCATGGTGAACAGAGGCATGACAGGAAACATGGGAGGACAGTTTGGCACTGGAATCAATCCTCAGATGCAGCAGAATGTCTTCCAGTATCCAGGATCAGGTATGAGGATTACACCTCTATGCTGCTTTATTACGTGTACGTACAGGCTCACTGACGGTGAGGCAGTGAGCTGAAGAAGAAAGACGCTGACCTGGGAGTCAGGAGATCCAGGCTTCAGACTCCTCTCTTGCCACTAATGGCTCATTGAAGCTCGTTGAAAGCTAAGATGATTAATGACACGATCCAGAAGGACCTGTCTGATTCTAACATTTTTAACATTTGTCTGCAAAGCATATTCTTTTATTTTCTTACTTTCTGTCACGGGTCCTTGTGAGAATCTCATGAGAGTCCACTTCAGACAGTGAGTTGAAGTACATTAACCCAAAATTTGCCTACAGTATTTTCCTTATGTTGGAGATTTTGGTCTTTTGATAGTTTATATAGGGATAACACATCTTTACAAAGTGTCTCAGACTTCTCATTGGAGCACTCTTAGCTGTTTAAGTTACAAGCTATTCCTCTGGAATATCAGGAACTTTCTGGCTTTCAGAAGGTTTTTTCCTTTTTAAGCTTTTGTTTGCACTGTCTCCCTTCTATTCTCTTTGTCCTAGCGGATGATGTCCCTTTAAATTTTACTTCTGTCGCTTTCAGATTCTAATGGGTAGTGGCAATAAAACACATTTGTTTAATCCATGATATTTAATCAAACTTTGATGCAAATTTAATGGCAAATTCCTGGGGAAAAATTGAAACAAATCCCTTCATTTTATAAGTGAAAGAAAAAGTGAATTATAAGGCAGCCTAAAAATGAATTTCCATGAGAAGGCTGCTATTTGACTTGAATAAAATGTTGAGGCTCTATAGAGATTTCTTACATGGCAATATGCTTATCAACTTTGACAGCCAAATCAATGTAGACTTTCATTCTGGTGGCAACAAGTACTAAAATCCTGTGACTATCAAATTAAGTTATCTAGGGAGACTTGTGTCAGACAGCACCAGAATTCTCTAAAACCTTTTACTCAAAATTATGTCATATCAGTTCCTTTGTCCTCAGCACAATGAAGTCATCTTTGGCTGGCTTATATCACTGACAATATCTGTATGGGCAAGAAAAGGATTATAAATCCATATCCTAATTATAATATCGTCTGAACCTTTTGAAGGCCACTTTCATGTGTCTTACGATTTCTGCATGCAAAGAACTTGACAAGGCTTTTTCACTTTATTCCAGCCTGCTGAAGTACTTCCTCCAACGTTAGAAGACTCCATTAGATATCTCTTTCCCCACTGCTCTTCAAAAGGCAACTTAGCCCAGACAGCAAATAGAGTTGCATTCATAATATTGATTACAGAGCCTCAAATCAAAAGATTATCTCGTTCACTGGTGAAAAAAAAATAGCTGTGAGTAAGCCAAACATTAGTAAACTCCCCAAAGACTCTTTTCTCTTAAAAAAATAAGAATGAAAACAGTACTTCTATCTATTTTCAGTCATGCTCTTTAACACCTCTTCTCTGGAAAGCCAAGAAAGAACTTCCTATCCCGCTCTGGTTCCTCCACAAAGCCACCTAGAAAAGCAGGGCTTCAGAACCCCATTGCCAGTGAAATTGACAAGATTTCTTTCAGAGTTGTGGGTCTAGTCTGATCTGTTGTGGTACACAGTGATTGAGATAATGAGCTGGTGGAGTTTACTTCTCTAAGCCGCACAGCTGGATGTGTTGCTACCCTTTGTAAGGCTCTATCTGGTACATGGATTTTTCTTCTAGTCCAAATTTTGATGGGCAGGAAAATGCTTTTCACAAAGTAAGAATTCATCTTTGGTAAAGTCAGCATTCATACTACAAACAAAACCCAGACGCTGGATGCACTCGGGAGAGTGGTTGTTTTCATCCAGGTGCAAATTGAAATGAATGACAGAGCTTTCAGTTCTTCCCTGAACTGCTTCAAAATAATAGGGGGGAATTGGCAGTTTTTCTGGAGAGCAAAAGAACATTTAAAGAGGCAATGTTTTTAGTTTTTCCACTGCTCTAAGTTACAACCTCATTCCAACATTATCAGCAGTCTGGTAGAAATCTTCAAGACCAGGTTTTGTGGGAATACAAACTCAAGTTCTGGAAAAGTTTTCAGCCTTTTCAAATGAGGCCTTCTTTCAAAAAATAAAATAAAATCAAGGCCGCCACGTGTTTTTATAAATAAAATTTGTAACATAAAGTTTGATTGTAACCATCCTCATTAGTTTACATAGTGTCATCTGTGGTTGGCTTCATACAGAGTTGAGTAATTATACCAGAAACCTTGTAGCCTGCAAAACCAGAAATATTTCCCATCTGGCCCTTGGCAGAAAAAGTTTGTTGTGTTCATTGATGATAGTAAAACCAAAAGTTGAATTCATTAACTTTTGTCTTTTGCTTTGGCGTCTTTTCAATATAGGCCCAAAGTAAATGAAGGAATGTGTGGGTAATATTAATGGCAGAGTATGCTTTCTTTTATTTCCAAAAACCACAAACTTTTCTAGACTATCGTGCCTCAATGATGAGTGCACAAGAACAGAATTAGACATTTAAAATTTATTTGATACTAAGGTGATATTTAAAGTAAATATGATGGAAATTTTTACAAAATTTTGTACCCACTTCATGAATTCCTTGAAGCCAGTCCACAGCTCCCTGTTCTGTGAACTACAGTAAACATGCTACTCCACCCATTCCTCCTAAGTGATCTCATCTACTCCTGTGGCTTCAGTGACCTCTTCATGCTAATGACTCTCTTCTGTATCCCTAACCAGATCTCTTGGCTCTTGTGCACAGCTGCCTGATGACAGACATACTTGAATTTTCTTTTGACCAGCACCCAAATTCAACTTGTCCAAAGTTGGACTCATCAGTTCCTCTTCCCCTTCTCTCCATGTCTCAGTGTTCCAGTTGTAACAGACTTCTCAAGTTCCAAGGAAGAGTGCATACCTCACTTTCTTTACTTACTAGGCCTTGTACATCCTGTATCCTCTGTCTCAAACCAATATCCTTCATTCACCTGCCTCATTCCTGTTCCTCCCGTCTTCCAGAGATGCCTCCTCTGGGAAGCCTTCCCTGACTGCTCCCAATCATAAGCACCCATCACCCTGTCTTACAGCCACTTGTTCACCTACCTGCCTTACTTTTAAACAGCAAGGTCCTTGATTGAACAAAGCATTAACCCTTTTAGTTTCTCTGTTGCTTAGCACAGTGATCTGGTGGGGAGAGTAGCTGCTCAATGAATCTTTGAAGAAGTAAATGAATGGAAAGATGAATCCCCTTTCTAGTTGCTGCTGCCAAATGGCCGTGATACTGTTTATGGTCCAACAGGAATACTTAGCCTGGTCTAGGCAAAGACAGAACTATAGAAATTTTAAACTGGAAGGAACTAGATTGTCTAGTCCAAGGGATCCCAAGGTCCAGTGTGATAGCGGGGCCAGAATCAGAATTCTGACTACCCCTCCAGTTATCATTCACAAGCTGGTTCTTCGGACTAAAATGAGGTCATCTGATAAGGAAAACAGAATGTGAGATGAGTCCAGAAAGAAATGTCAGAAACTATGCTGATATACTTGCAATCTCTTACATCGTGTTCAACTTTGATTCTATAGAATAATGTCCAGAATACAATAAGTATCTTTTCCTCCCCCACATATATATTTTTCTGAAAATAATTATTTCACCATTAGTGAGGTTAAGAATGCATTAGGAACCAAGAAGCAATTTTTCAAAGATCGCAACCAAAATGGTTAAAATTTAGAATGTGTGCAGATAGTCAACATATAAATGAAGGTGTTGGGGGGAAAAACCACCTTCTAGAGTCATAGATGAAAACAATAATTTCTCCATATATTCTGACTCAAATTATTTATCAGAGATTAAATTACACATGGAGGAAGCAGCAGAGAGAAAATCTGTAGCTTTATTTATAAAATCTTTACCAAGAAAAAAGTAAACATATAATGAAAGAAAAAACAATAGGAAGTCTACAGTTGGCTCAGCTTTCACAGAAAATTTTAAATATTTTTAAAATTGTAGCCTATTTAAAAAAAAAAAATTGGATAAGTTAACTACATTTCTAGCCAGGTTAACCAAACAAAAAGAGAAAAATCATTATAACAATGGCAAAACACAGAATATGCAATTATATTTATAAAGAGACATTAAAAACACAGAAACATGCTTATGATATAATCATAAGGGAAAGAAGCAGGTCACAAAATTGTGCAACATTTTATAAAGGAAGATTTGAAGGAATTATACTAAATTATAGATAATCAAATTATGACATTATTTTTTTTCTGTACCTTTATAACTTTCAGTACCTCAAAAGTATTTAACTATGAAATGTATTTTGTCAGGAAAAAAATACAAAGTGCCAGCATAACAGAAATCCTAGAAAAGAAATCCATTTTTACTCTTTTAAACTATTATGGACTTACACTTTTGCCTAAGGTGGAATAACAGGAACCAGATTTATTCTCCCATCTGAAACAAACAAAAAATCAAAGTACATTAAACCATAGTTCTTGAAATTGTCCAGACCATGCTACATGGAGAGGGAATCCAACAGGAGCCAGTGGTTTCTCTGAGTCGAGCCCATGGAACTGGGAGTCCAGGAAAGCCAGGCAACTAGAGGTCTCAGGAAAACTAGAGGTCTCATAGGACAAGGAAGGAGTCACACAGAGAGCCACAGAGATGTGCACAGGGTCCCGCTCAGGTGTGTGTGTGTGTGTGTGTGTGTGTGTGTGTGTGTGTGTACAAACCAATGCTAGGGAAAAACACCTGGAAAGATTATAGAGAACAATCTACAAAGTTCGCACAGGGCCAGCTTCTCTTCCCACCAGCCAGAATTAAAAGCCTCATAATTCGTGGGATGTCAAGTAGAATACTCAGAAGGGTTTTGCGTCAGTAATAGGGCAAAATATGCCCTAAACTCTGCTCTTGTCCCTTAAGGTACAAGACCCAAAAGAATTAAACTGTCTCCATACAATCTAACTACAACCCAGACAAAGTTTGAAAATAGTTAAAGGACTTTTAAAAATCTAGCACCTAACAAGGTAAAATCCACAAGGTCTGGGTTCCGAACTTTTTAATTACCAAGCACCCAAAGATTCAAGATAATAAAACCAATGATAAGGAGAAAAATCAGTCATCAAAACCAACTCAAATCACACAAATGATAGAATTAATAGACAGGACATTGAGTCATACAATTGTCTCAATGTATAATTTATAATAATTATACATTCTGTATGGTCAAGAAACTGGAGGAAAGCTTGAACATACTAAGTAAAGGTAAGAATGATATAACTAAAACCAAAATCAAACTTTTGGAGAAAAGAAGGACAGTGTCTGAGATGAAAAGTATAGTAGATGGGATAAAAAGGAGATTAGGCATTACAAAAGAAAAGATTCATGAACTTGAAGATATAACAATGGAAACTGTATAAAATGAAATTGGAAAAAGACTGAAAAGATGCTAAATTCACTCCAAATTGATCTCATAATTCAATGCAGTCAAAATGTCAGCATGCTTTTTGAAGAAACTGACAAGCTTCTCCTAAAATTTATATGGGAATGTAAAGGACCCAGAGTAGCCAAGACAATTTTGAAAAAGAAAAGCCAAGTTGGATGACTGTCAGTTTCAAAAATTACCATAGAGTTACATCAATGAGGACAATATAGTATTAGTACAAGTGTGGACACATAGATCACTGCAACAGAATAAAAATCCATAAATAAACTGTTAATGTTATGGCCAGCTGATTTTCAACACAATTATATCAATAGCTGCTAATAAGAATTACCCTGCATAGAGGGGCACCTTGGTGGCTCAGTTGGTCAAGCATCTGACTCTTGATTTTGACTCAGGTTATGATCTCACAGCTCGTGAGTTCGATC
Organism: Panthera uncia; assembly: GCF_023721935.1. Classification (NCBI taxonomy): domain Eukaryota; kingdom Metazoa; phylum Chordata; class Mammalia; order Carnivora; family Felidae; genus Panthera; species Panthera uncia. The sequence goes on along the minus strand of NW_026057579.1, from coordinate 20,679,167 downwards.
CCCACGTCGGGCTTGTGCTGACATTGCAGAGCCTGCTTCGGATTCTGTCTCTCCCTCTCTCTCTCTCTCTCAAATAAATAAACTTAAAAAAAAAAAAAAAGAATTGCCCTGCATAGAAAGGAATGAACTACCAATAAATGCTACAGAATGGTCAACCTCAAAAACACTAAGAAGCCAGACACAAAAGACCTTATAGGATTACGTATATGTGAGAATTCCCCAAAAGGCACATCTGTCAAGACAGAAAGCAGATCAGTGGTTGCCTGAGGCTGGAGATAGGAGAAAGGAATGACTGTAGACAGGCATCGGAGGCCTTCAGGGTGATAGATGCATGGCTCCATATGGTTTACTAAAAATCATTGAGTTGTGCAGTTCGATGAGTGAATTTGAGGCTATGTAGATTATATCTCAATAAAGCTTAAAAGGAAAGGACAGGGAAGGGAAGAAGGGCCCACAAAGGTGACTGAGGCATGGACAGAAAAACTTTGTCATTTTTCATTTCACACATGCATTTGTCTTAGCCTTTTTCCCTTTTTCCCTTTCTAACTTATTTTTATGACACAGGTAATCTGACATACATGTCTTTCACACTTAAAAATTTGTGTAAGCAAAGAACAGAAAAAAAACCATTATACATAATCTTGGTACCCAAATCAATATCTCAGTTAATAGAAAGCATTCTTCCAAACTTATTTTATGTTTACTTGTCTGACTGTTTATACTGAAATTTCCGGCCTTATTTTGAAGAAACTGAAATGTTTTCTCTACTCTGTTGAATAGGCTATTTCTAACTTCTAGTATGACAGATCCTTGGCGGGGGGGGGGGGGGGGGGGCGCTTGGTTTTTTTTTATGGGATTAATAAATTTATAGTATTCACTTAAATTAATTTGTGTTAATTTGCAGGAATGGTTCCCCAAGGTGAGGCCAGCTTTGCTCCATCTCTAAGCCCTGGGAGCTCCATGGTGCCGATGCCAATCCCTCCCCCTCAGAGCTCTCTGCTCCAGCAGACTCCACCCACTTCGGGGTACCAGTCACCAGACATGAAGGCCTGGCAGCAAGGAGCAATGGGAAACAACAAGTAAGGGGCAGTTTTTATATATGAACATCCCTGATCCTCTGCAGCACAGAACACTCCTGCCTTCACAATCCAAATAGATTATTGGCTACTGCCATTTGCAAGTTCCTGGAACTGAATTTTGTGTTTTAGCAAAGAAAAATAATGACTTTTAAATCCTTTAAGTTTCAAGTCGTTTTTAAGACAAATCTGTATGTTTACAGTATGGAAAAGTGACCTAATGTCCCCCAACCTTTCCATCCCACCCCCAGCACACCTGAAGAATGTGATCAACTCCCGTGTGTAACAGAGCTTCCCTGGGACAGATATAGAAATGGGCACTTTAAAAAAAAAAAAAAAGTCATTCTTTATAAAAACACTTAAAAATCCTAAAAGTCTTAGGGGTGCCTGGGTGGCTCGGTCGGTTAAACATCTGATTCTTGATCTCAGGTCAGGTCTTGATCTCAGGGTCGTGAGTTCAAGCCCTGCGCTGGGCTCCATGCTGGGCATGGAGCCTACTTTAGAAAATCCTGAAAATCTAAAGCAAGAATGGCAAAACATCAGAATTCACTAGAGCTGAATAGTGAGCATACAGGTTTCACCCTTCTCAGCACGTTTGAAAGATCTCATAGCAACAGCAAAGGTTTTGAGGCTTCTAAGGCCATTCTGCCTCATCCAGCTTTTTGAATCTCTAGATTTTCAGTGGCCTCACCTTGCCCATTCTGCTTAGAATTATCTCACGGATGTCATTTTCCCCCCAAATCCTGGCTGCTGAACTTTTCACACTTCACTTGAGTTTTATAAGGGTTTTAATTAGGTTGTGTCTTGGTTCTAATGACAGGGAAGCCGTTTGATCTGACAACATAATAAGTAAGGCAGTTAAAGTTGAAAACTTAAGACCATATTCTCCTAAAGTTCACTGAAAGGTGAGAGGAAATCTTCCCTTTTGAGAACTGCGTAGCTCTTAGTGAGGACTGTGTGTGAATTAGGTAGAAATGGAACCATCTATATAACCTGCAGGAAGAAGTTAGTCTCCTAATGTGTTCTAATCCCAGCTTCCTAAATTCACTTTAGAGTCCATGGTCCATGATTATAAACCCAACTAAACTCTTGCTCCATACCTACACCTAAGCACTTAAACGTGTCTTGGTAAAAACAAGGTCCGGCTGACAGGTCCACACCCTTTTACAGTTAAATTCCCTGAAAGACTGTACTCTAATGCTACCTCTCCTTCCATTCCTTGTTGGCCAGTCAGGCTTTCTTCCCTGCCGCTTTTCCAGAGTATTCTTGTCAAGGTAGGCAAGACCTCTACAATGCCAAATGCAGGGATCGTTGGTAGCATTTGATATAGTTGAGCATTTATTCTTTCTTGAAGCCCCTTCTTCATTTGGGTTCTGGAACAGCTTTCTCTCTTGAGAAAGGTGACTCTCATCCTATCTCTTGGTGTCCTCCACTGGATTTCCTCATCTCCCTGACCTCCACTTGAAATCCTCAGAGCTCATTCTGTCTACTTGCTCCCTTGGTTATGCCATCCACTGTTAACGGCTATAAATGCCCATGTTGATGCTCCTGACTCCCCGCTTTAAATCTCCAGCCCCGACTTCTCCCCTGAACACCATGGTGTACATCCAGCTGCTCAGTCAACATCCCAGTCAGAAATCTGATAGGCATCTAAAACTTACCACGGTCTTCTTCCCCAAAGCTCCTCTCCTACCTTTCCCCATCTCCGTAAACTACAACCTCATTCTTCCAGTTATTCAGGAGAAACCCTCTTATCTTTCCCTCACATCCCACATCAGACATGCCATCAGCAAATCACATCAGCTTCTTAGCAGCTCTCACTTCTTACCCGTCCCACTTGTACTCTTTAGTGTGAGCCACCATCTTTTTCCAGGACCGTGCAGTAGCCTTCTGTCTCCTGCTTCCACCCTCATTCCCCTGCCGTGTAATCTCCGCATGGTAGCCAGAGTGATGCTTTCAGAACATGGGCAGTATGTCAGTCCATTACTCAGAACTCACCAACTTACTCAAAGTACAATATAGGGCCTGTGAAGCCCACATGATCTTGTTCCTGGGTACCTTCTGACCTCAGCTGCTATTGCCATCACTCAGTCTGCCACACTGGTGTCTGTGTATTCTTCTGGTGCTCACGTGTGCCAAGTACATTGCAAACTCAGGGCCTTTGCATTTTTAAGTCCCTCTGCTGGAATGTTCTTCTCACAGTAGCCACATGGTTTGCGCTGTCACACTTCAAGTCTCTCCTTAAATGTCACCTTATTAGACATAGATACTAAATGTCACCAGATGAAACTTCCCTGACCATCATTTCCAAAACAACAGCATTTTCTACCCCCTGATCCCTTCCTTGCCTTCTGTATGTCTCTTCCTAGTACTTAACACCACACATATTGTGTGTTAGTCTGTCTGTTTATGGTCTGTCTCCTCCAACTAGAATATAATCATCCTAAAAGCCAGGACTCTGTTTTTGTTTACTCGGGTATGTCCATCCTTTAGAACAGGTGAGCACTTAATGTACATCTGTTGAGTGAATGGATACAGAGATTCCCTCCCCTGCCTGGGTCACTTCTTGAATTCAGATTCAAAGTGGACTTGAATTTTTCTTGTACTTCCACGGTTTTTGTGAACTTTGACTTTGCCAAATCACTTGAAGAAGAAAATAGATCAACTCTTCAAGCATTCGCACTTGCTTATTTGCTTCACGTGTGAAAGCATATTAGTTGACACAGGCCACGTGTATTTTGCGACCACTCCCTGTTTGTATTGCACAGTGCAAGACACCGCAAGGAGCAGGGGGGAACTGCCCTTGCTGTCGAGTTACCGAGAGTCCACTTGGTGACAGGAGTGAGAGGAGTAAAACGTGAAAACAAAGACTCTTTTAGTAGAATGATGTAATAGGGTTCTGAGACAGTGTAATGTGATTCTTTTTCATTATCTCTCCGGTGGCAAGAAAAAGAAAGGGTTAAAGCAAGGCTCTTTGTCCTGGAACGGTGCAGGTTTCTGTGTCACACTAATCGCTCTGAAGATTCCTAGCACTTATTAGCATTTTAAAGTCTAGGAAGGCCTGTTGTTTAATCCTCCCTTTTTAGACTTATTTGACCTGGAGCGCCTCCCTGCTTGTTAATACCTGTATCTATGGAAGCCACTTCAGGCCGGAAGTCTTCATCCTTACCTTCCCCCCTGCACCATGATTTAGGGGCTACCAAACACCTGGGGCTAGCCTAAGGAAACTGCAGTAATTGCCCCCAGGGTGGCCAGGAAAGCAGAGGGAGGGAGGGAGGCCTAAGGTGCCAGTGAAGCCTACAGTCCCTCTGAGGCCTAGAACAGGGAGTTATGCTGCAGAAGGGCGTGGTCTTCTTCCCATAATGGAAGAAACTGAAATGGAACTATTGGCAAGAGCAGTCTGAAAGAACTTAAGTGAATATAAGTCCCAAGTATAAAATGTGAAAAGAAATTAAATCCTAAACTTTTTTTCACTAAGAATGACATCATTGCAGCCCTTGAAGCTTCTGCAGGCATTAGCTTACATAGCCCTGAGCTGAGCCTCCACAGTGGTGATTTATGTATCTGTTGACAAATGAGCATTGTCTGTGGCAGAAATGTTCTCATTAGAAAATGGGCAGCAAACTAATAGGTTTTTCCTCACCTTTAGTTGTGGGGACGCTGTACAAGCATACACACTGTACAGACATTAATGGCTCAAAGATGTATTATTGACCATTTCCTGGGCATGTAATTTTCTTTGAGCATTTGTGTTTTATAATTACTTGGGGAAAATCTGCTACTTTTCTTCAGACATGATGAATAGGCTGTTCCTTGGCCTGTTAATTTTAGTATGATTACCTTAATCTACCAGAAACTATAAATGTCAGTACATCCTGCTTACCTCCCAGGAGCTAGCAAGAAATAGATAAGCAATTGATGGGGTAAATGATTTTTAGAAATCAAATTCTCCAGAATTAACATTAAAATAGGTGGAATTTTACCAGCAGCATATTGTTTAACAATTGATGATAATCATCAAACATTTGATGTTTTGAAGAATTTACAAAAGACACAACTCATATTATTTTCCTTTAGATGTGTGTATCTGTATCATTTAGAATTTGGGGGTTCAAATATAAAGTTTCCAGATGTATTTACTTGGGAGTTTATTCCATACTATTCTACCAGCTAAGAGAAGAAGCTGGGTTAACATTTAAGATCTTTGGTGTAACAAAAGTCCAGAACGAGGCCATGAAGAAGCAAGTCCATAAAACAAGCCCTCTGAAAAACATAATTGCCTTTGCATTTTGCTTCTAGAAAAGACATAAAGCTGTCTTTAGGCCTGAGAAGACCTGTGAAGTCTTTAAACATTTACATTTGCCAAATAAATATATCTGGTTATATTCCTCTTAGTTTATAGCATATTGAAAGCAGCCAGAAGCTGAAACTTTGAGAAATGACGGCAAGCTATAGAACACTGAATAAAGTCCCTTGAGTCTTAATGTGCATAAATAGTTAGAAATGCAACTTTCTGTATCCATCCTCAGAAACTGTGATTCACTAGGGCTGGAGTAAGGCCTGGGAGTCTCAGTTTTTAATAAGTCCCGGCATTGGTGCTATAGTGGTAAGCATAGCTGCCTCCCAGTTTTCAACGAGTCCCAGGGAATTCTCTTGCAGATGCTCTCTGGACTACAGTTAGAAAAACATTGGTGTAGATCCCAGAAAAATCCATAAATAAGAAGCAGTCTAAACCTCATCAGTTGACAACACTGAGTAATAACCTATGTCCATAAGTCACTTATTCATCAGATATTTACCGAGTGCTTGCCATGTGCCATGAATGAGCAGAGAGACAAGGAATAAGTGAAACAAAATACTAAGTCTAAGAAAATATACAAGCAATGACAATACAAGAATGCCATCTTTGAATTTGTTAATTTATTCAATGAGCATCTATTGAGGATTGATATATATCCCAGGCATTTTGCTTAAATAGAACATTCTCTATTTGGGAATATAAAATGGTGTAACAAATTTTAGAATGGTTTTGATGGTTAAATGAATAAACTTCAGTTATCTTGAAGATTTACTTATGTGGACAACTTACGTTCTTAATTATTCAGCTAATTGGAGCTTAACAACTCGGATACAAGGCCAGATAATTGTCACTTAAAATGAGCTTTATGTAGTTATTAAATCCTCTGTGCAGAGTTCAAAATTCATCCGAATTATACCCAGTCTTTATATATTGTAGTAAGATAAAGTCTTACACGTCATTTAAAAACGTATAATATTTTCTATCGCATTTTATCTAATAATTAAGAAACAGAGTCCAGTCACATCATCCCCACGTTCACAATCCGTGGATGTAACTGGGATTGTTTTTGAGTTAACAGCGTGTTCAGTCAAGCTGTCCAGAGCCAGCCCACGCCTGCGCAGCCCGGAGTGTACAACAATATGAGCATCACCGTGTCCATGGCAGGTGGAAACACAAATGTTCAGAACATGAACCCGATGATGGGCCAGATGCAGATGAGCTCTTTGCAGATGCCAGGAATGAACACTGTGTGCCCTGAGCAGGTAAGTGGCACAGCTGGCATGCACACCACACACCACGAGTCGTTATTCCAGGGAAAATCAGGTATGTTCGCAGTTGCTTGTCAGAAATTACCACACCACGCAGTGATGTGTGTTAATTGTTTCTCAGTAACACTGGGGGGAGAAGATGCACTTCTTTATTTTTTTCCCACTGTCTTTTGAGTTAGCCTCTCTTAAGATACACAGTGGAAATTTTGACAGACCTCCTAAGATTTTAGTCTCAAGAGATTTTAGTGTTTCAGATTTATTATAAAATGATACATATAATATATTGGCTCGGAGCATACCCCTTTATCTTCTGAACACATTTTCTTCATTTTTCCCTTTCAGTTCAACAAACATTTATTCACTACTAACTATATACAAAGGTAGTTCTGTGGGAGATAATGCTGACAAGTTGGGGAGACACGACATTAACAAAGGATCAGTTGAATAATAGGACAAAACCTCTGTGTAAGAGATGGGCCTCCATAGCGCCATACATATTTATGTCAGATTAGGAAGATGTACAATTAACTACTGAGAGTTTAAAAGAAAAACGCCTAATTAGGAAAGGCTTCTTGGAAGATTTGCCTAAAGAAAGAGAATAGAAAAGAATATTCAAGACCGGTTGCCACAGCATAATCTAGGCAGGAATAGAGGTTGAAAGTCTAATGAATGTTAAGGGGACATTTATATTATGTTTAAAGCAGAATTTATGTGGTAAGCTTTTTAGGGATCTCGCAAGCCATCTGAATGTTTTAGAGTTTATCCTGGAGCCTCCTGAAGATTTTTAAGGATAGAATGACTAAATTCAAAATGATGTTTAAGGTCATTGGGGTAACTGCCTATAGTTGCTATTCTCATTTTCAGCAACCACAAAGTAGACTGGTGACTAGACTGTGACCATGTAGCTATAATTTATAGCAAATCTTACAAACATGTGAACACTGATTACCTTTTCTATAGAATATTTTTTATTGAAAAATTTTTTTAACTTTCCATTCCTCATCCCCCCACTTTATATAATAAGTCCCTTAAGAGTTTAGCAGGGAAAAAATCAATAACTTAGTGATTTATTTCCTATAGCAAAATAGAAGACCTAAATAGTGTTGTTTCTTGTTCTTGTCCTTATTATTCAGTTATTAGAATTTTTCACTATCTCCAGAAGATTAAAACAAAATAATGAAAAATATAATGAATTAGGTAAAAGAATATTACACTTAAAGCATATTTCTTATATAGCTGGGTCTTGCTTTCCTATTCAGTTCGACAATCTGCACCTTTTAATTGGAGTGGTTAGCCCATTGACATTTAATGTGATTATTGGTATGGCTGAATTTAAATATCTCATCTTGTTTTCTCTTTGTTCCATCTCCTGCCTTTTGGGGGTTTAATTGAACACTTTAATTCATTTTATCTCCTTTTATTGGCTTATTAACTATATATACCTCCATTTTGTTATTTTAGCAGTTGCTTCAGAGTTCAGAGCATACATCTTTAACTTATCGCCATGTACCTTCAAGCGCTATTATATGACCTCTTATATAAGAACCTCACAGCTGTTTGCTCCCATTTCTCCCTTCCTCTGCTGTTGTTATCGTACATATTGTGCCTACGTATGTCATATGCCCCACATGCTTTTACTTTAAACAACTAGATACATATTTTTAATTTAAATAAGGCTCCTGTATTTACCCATGTAGTCATTTCCAGTATTCTTCCTTCCTGTGTGTAGATCCAAATTTCCAGCTTGGTATCGTTTTCCTTCTGCCTGAAGGTCTTCATTTAACATTAACATCTTTTATAGTCTGCTGCTGATGAATTCCTTCAGCTCTTGTATGTCTGAGAAAGCTTTTGTTTCACCTTCATCTTTGAAAGTTTTCCCTGAATTCTAGGTTGGCTTTAGTTTTAGCTTTCAGTACTTTGGAGACGTTGCTTCACTGCAGTGTCTCTGATGAGGTATCTGCTGGCATTTTATCTTTGTTCCTGTGTACACGATTGATTTTTCCCTCTCTGGCTGCTTTTAAGATTATTCTGCCTGTCGCTGGTTTTAAGCAATTTGATTACCATATGCCTTAGTGATTGTGTTCATGGTTCTTGTGCTGGGACTTCAGTGAGCTTCCTGATTTATGGATGTATAATTTTCATCAAATTTGGAAAAACATTGGCCATTGTTTCTTCAAATATTTTTTCTGTCACCACCCACCCCCCTTTCCTTCAGAGATTCCCCCACACACGCACACCCCCCCACACACACACATACAAAGTAGGCCACTCGAAGTTGTCCCCCAGATCACAGATTCCCTGGGTTTGCAGATTTGAGGAGGAGGGATGCAAGGTCAATGGGTTTTTTTTTTTTTTTTTCTCTGTGTGTTTGATTTGGGATAGTTTCTATTGCTATAACTTTAAATTCACTAATCTTTTCTTTTGCAATGTCTGATCTGTTAGTTTTATTCAGTGTATTTTTCTTCTCAGGTTTTCTATTTTCCATCTCCAGAAGTTCAGTTTGGACCTCTTTTATATCTTCCATACCACTAACATGTTTAGTCTTTCCTCTTATCTTCTTGAACATATGAAATATGGTTATTATAATAACTGTCTTAATATTCTTGCCTGTCAATTCTATCATCTGCATCATTTTGGGGTTGGTTTCAAATTGATTGACTTTTCTTTTCATCATGGATCATATCTTCCTGCTAATTTGCATGCCTGGTAAGTTTTTATTGGGTGCCACACATGTGAATTTTACCTCATTGATACTCCTACATTCTTGAGCTTTGTTCTGGGACTGGTTAAGTTACTTGAAACAGTTTGGTCCTTTCAGGTCTTCCTTTTTTGTTTAATGTGACCAGAGCAGCATTTAGTATAGGGCTCGTTTTCCTTTACTGCTGAGGCAAAGCCTTTCTAATACACTACCTGATACTATGTGAATTACGTTTTCCACTCTGGCTGGTGAGGTCAGGACCTATTGCCAGCTCTGTGTGACCTTTGGGAATTATTCCATCAGCATCTTCACAGGTGACTCTTCCCTCTGCTTTGGGTAGTTCCCTAAAAGCCATTAACAGATCAGTACTAAGTTGCAAGCTCAAGGGGTCCGTCTGCAGATCTTCCGAGCTTCCTCTCTGTGTAGCTCCCACTCCTCTGATATTCTGACCTCTGAATTCCAGCTGCCTTGACCATCTCAGACTTCCAGCTGTGTCTTCTCCACTCACGGAGCCTGCCGGGCTCTGCCTGGGTTCCCTGTCCCCGTGCTGGCTGCAGCCTGGAAATTCTCTGTAGATGTAGGCGGGGGCAATCATAGGACTCATCTCCATTGTTTCCCAGCTCTTAGGAGTCACTCTCCTTCATTGGGTTTGTCCAGTGTCTTGAGTGCCTTCGTTTCGTATATTTTATCCAGTTCTTTCGCTGATTCAGGCAGGGGATAAATCGGATTAATCTGATTTTCTCTTAATGACAAAAAGAAGTCATTTGCTAATTAACTTGTGTGTGTGTGTGTGTGTGTGTGTGTGTGAATATAACTTTTATTGAAGTATTGTATAAATAGAGTATACAGAAAAATATACAAGTCAGTGAATTTTCACAAACTGAACACTTCTTTAAAGCTACCATTCAGATCAAGAAACAAAACATTATCAGTAGCACCCAGAGGTTCTTCTCATGCTACTTTCATGTCACTCTTCACCCCTGCAAAGGGAACCACTGTCCTGACTTATAACAACATAGTAAATTGCTAAGCTCTTTATTCCTGCTGCACTCCTATTTTCTGTCAGTGAGATTACTTTTCATTGAAGAATTTGGTCTTCAGCTTAAACAACTTGCTTGTAATTTGGTCTTGTACTTATCTTTAATAGATAAATGATCCAGCACTGAGACACACAGGCCTCTACTGCAACCAGCTCTCATCCACTGACCTTCTCAAAACAGAAACAGATGGAACCCAGGTCAGTAAGAAAATTCTAAACCCAGAGCTGCCAAGTGTACTCTAGATACACAGGAAACTTTGTTCAGCATCATGGTTAAGAGCCTGACCTTGGGAGTCAGACCTGGATGTGAGTCCTGGCTCTCCTCTTCTTAGCTATGTCCTCCTGGGCATGTTAGAGGACTTCCCTGGGCTGCTATCTAACCAACAGAACTAACAAGTTACCTGCTTAGAGAATTGTTGAAAGGGTTAAATGAGAGAAGCTTTCAAAAGGTTTAATCTGGTTGTTAAACAGGATAAAGGGATCACAAATGGTGGCCACTAATTGTTATTTTGTAAATAAGCACCATTCTAAAACTCGTGTGTAATCCAAGTACCTCAAAAGATCTCAGTCAATTCAGACAAAACAGAATGCCTGCTGTGTACTCTGCCTCCTTTTAGAAGTTCGTTTCAAAACAATTCAAATAGCAAGGATGGCCACCTTCCTATATTAACATAAATTTAGAGATTGTGGGTGTTTTAGTTCACTTTAGTAACTTTGGTTTGGTCGTTAGGGTCTTACTAAATGTGTATTTTAAAAATATTGTACAGGCATTATGGTAAGGTGAAGATACAACGAAACATGAGACGTGTTTGCCCTTTAGGTGAACTTTGGGGGAGAAATGAGGAAAGGAAGTTTCTTTTGTGAAACACTTACAATTTGCCCAGCACTGTGCTAAGCACTGTCTGCTTTATCTCATGTAAGCCTCCCTATGACCCTATGAAGGAAGTAGCATTCCAGTTTTTCACAGATGAAGAAACAGAACCTGAGGAGATTTAACCACGCACACAGTTCACAAAGCTAGAAAGGGGCAGAGCTGAGGTTCAAACCCACGTATTTCTAACAACCAAAGTTCATGCTCTTTCTGCCATATCACTTGAATGATAAAACATGTAGACATATGCACATAAATTGTCACATAACCAAAGAAGGCAAACTCAAATTTATATTACAAGTGACAGGAACCATTAGGTTTAAAAGAGAAAATGCTGTGAGGGTCAGAAAAGCATTTACACAGGAGCTGAACTGGGCCTTGAGGACAGTTAACAAGGCAAAATGAAGTAGAAAGTGTCAGAGGCTGAAGGAAGGAGTGAGCTGGGAAATCTAGGGCATTGGGAGTAGAGGGAACTGAGACAGGGAAAGAGTAATACCTTAGCACGGTCCTGGGAAGCCAAATCCACTGAAGGTAAAGGGTTTGTAATAAGATTTTATAGTAAATAAAATTGGTAAAAATTGATTGGGGCAAATTTCTGGAGGCCTTGAATGCTAAACTCAGGGGTTTGGACTGAGTCCTATAGATGAAGTGTCCCCTAGAGGGGGCACAGTGGTATAAGCACTAGCTCAGGCTTCATCTTGAGGGACAGAAGGAGTACTGGACAGCCTCCCCAGGAAGAGAAAAACCAGTTAGGAGCCGTGTCCATAGTCGGGGCATCAAGAAAGAGGATCTGAGGCCTATGAGAGTGAAGAGGGGATTCCGTGATGGGGGAAGTGAAGTCTTCATTCACTGGAAGGTATTCAAGGTCTCACACCTACGGAGACATATACTGGGCAGCTCGGCAGACTAGTGAAAACTAAACAACCAAGTTTAAAAGTTCTTGAGCTCCAAGACAGCAATTGCATTGATATAAAACTCTGCTGGAGAATCTTAAGAGGTTGGGACCCTGCTCTCATGCTGTTCCTCTCACCTGACAAATCGTAGGGCTTGCGCGCGTCTTGCTCTGCCTGTCTGTGAAGGTGTGGCAGCATCTGAAGTCCTCAGAGGTCTGGGCTCAGGCACCTGTTTTTAAGTAGCAGTTCAAAGTGGCTGAAGTTTGGTTTAATCTTTTTGATTTTTTTTTTATTTCAAAATAGATTATCTTAAAAACATTCTTTTTAAAGAAGCAAAATATTCTCTCTAGTTCGTTTGATCATGCCTTCATTAAGAATGTTTTTAAGTGTTCGGGGACAGAAACCCCTTGTACTGTGGCCCAGTATTTCATATGTTGAAACACATAAACGTGAAATTTTACCTGCTGTTTTTTGGTTTTTTTACATCAGTGCCTCCAAGCACTACAGCTTGTGCTCATGCTAAGTTTCAGTGGCAGAATCTTCTTTTTCTTATAGCCCATCATGTGATCTCTATTTGCTCCAGTGCTTTTGTATTTGTCAAACAGAAGCTTGGGAGCAAGTTAAATAGAAATATAGAAACAGATATACAGAAAAGGAGAAGGAAGAGAACCAAGAGAGGAGGGCTTAGGGAGGATTGAGGACTACCTGTATTTGGAGACTGGAGATGGGGAGGAGGCAAGACAGGAGAGAACCGGAAAAGAACAGACTATAGAGAAACAGGAGGGAGACTAGTAGGGGGATTGTTGACACGGAGAGAGAGGAAGCCAGGGGTGGAGCTGTAGGAAAGAGAAGTTAGAGAACAGAGGTGAGGACAGGGCACAGAGATAGCCAGAGAATTAGACTCAGACAGAGAGTTGGTGTATGTTAGATGCACAGGAAAGAACCCAAAAGAAGACAGATAGGAGCCTGTGGGGTCAAGAATCAAAACTTGAGAAAACAGGCAGAGAAGAGGATGATAAAGAGGAAAGTGATGCTAATCTAAATAAAAGTTTAGTCCAGCAGGTTGGAAGACAGCTCAGGGCTGTCTGCCTTCTCTGAGGGAGAGCAGCGTGGAGGTATAGATGGGTCAAGAGGAGAAGACATGGGAGCTGGACTGATACACCAGTTGGGGGTCGGGACATTTGACATATGGCCAATAAAGGGTGATGAAAACAACTTTTATTCTATTAGGATAGAAACGTTTTCCCAAAAAGCTGAGTGTAATTGACATAAATTAGTGATGAATGACTGAAAAATGCATCACTAATCTAAAATACTTCATGTACCTATTAAACCTGAAGCACAAGTTTGCCAAACGCTTGAGACACTATTAGATGTACTTGGATGCCTTAGAAGCATCTCCGTTCTTGGTCTGGAACATTCGCAAGTGTGATACTGGCTTTAATCAGTTCCACAAATGACTTTTTAATAAGGATGGTTGTAAAAACTAACTTCTGGCTTTGTTTTCCCAATAGAAAATGCTAGAACTATGCAACTTTAAACATTTTTAAGGAATACATGTATTATTACTGAAAGTAGCTAAAGGGAAAATTCACACTGTTCTCAGCTAGTAATTTACTGTTATTTTTAGCTCATGTGTTTAAATGAATTGTCTATCAGGAAAAATAAGTTAAATATAAAATTGTTCTACTAATATTTTGCTGTAATTCTAAAGGCAACATGTAAAGGAGCTATGTAAGAGTATATTTAGATACTACACAAATCTTCTGGACATTCACTTCAGTAATGCTGATGTCCTGTTACTGAGTTGTGGTGGTTTTTATTTTGCTAATACTGGGTTAAAGCCCTTAATTTTCTAACATCATAAAGTTTTTTTTTTTATCCCACTAAAGTCATCCGTAGAATGCTTTTGTAACCAGTTTCTGAATAATATATATATATGTATATATATATATATATATATATATATATATATATACATATAAATATATATATACACATATATTTTTAAACCCACCACTGGACACCCAGACTCTGAAACTGGGCTTTTCCCAATCTTGGCAATATTAGCAATGATGCTCATTTTCATTATTGATGGCAACCCTGTAGGAGGCTTGACCATTCCAATTTTGATTTTATTTTTAAAGTGTGAACTTTCCAGAACCCTGAGCAAAATGAGTGCAGCGATTTTCTTTTTGTAGGACAAGAAGACAGAAGAGTTCTTCTCTGTGGTGACTACAGACTAGAGGAATGCTCTAGTGAGTTTCCACTTCAAGTAGTACCCACTCATAAGCCGGGGGGGGCAGGCCCTTCTGTCTAAACACATCTTTTATTTGTGTTTCAGCAGGTGCAACAGGTTCAGGTGTTTGCTGACGTCCAATGTACAGTGAATCTGGTAGGCGGGGACCCTTACCTGAACCAGCCTGGTCCACTGGGAACTCAAAAACCCACGGCAGGACCACAGACCCCCCAGGCCCAGCAGAAGAGCCTCCTTCAGCAGCTACTGACTGAATAACCACTTTTAAAGGAATGTGAAATTTAAATAATAGACATACAGAGATATACAAATATATTATATATTTTTCTGAGATTTTTGATATCTCAATCTGCAGCCATTCTTCAGGTCGTAGCATTTGGAGCAAAAAAAACCCACAAAAAAAAACAAAAAAAAAAACAACAAAGGAATTCACTTTTGTTGGAAGATTGAGAGGTGTTTTTGTTTCTTTCTTTGTAAAGGCCTTGGATATTGAAAAAAAAAATAACAAGGCAGAACAGTTGGACAATCTATTTCTTGAGCCAAATTTAATTATTCTTATTTTTGTAATCAGTCATTGGCTTCTTATCTGGATGAAGGCTTTTGGAGGAGAACCAAAACGACGAGTTCCAAGGGGAAGATGAAGCCCCGCCCCTGCTGGCTCAGTCCTGACCCTGATGAGGAAGAAGGGCCCAAGGGCCCGGTGGGGCTTTGCCTGTGCCCGTCCACCAAAGGCTGTCACGTGTGTCTGAATCAACAGCCCTCCCCTTCCCGACCCCAGGCAGCTTGTGTGTACAATCAGCTTCTTCTAGCAACTCTATATCTGTTGGCTTCAAGAGAATATTTTGCCTCCCATATGTACCCCTTCTCCTTTTTTTAAAGATGGATTTAAACCAAGATGCCTCCAGGAATGAGGACGAAATGAGTATATTCACAGAGGAATCCAAAAAATACAGTTTGGGGGAAAATGCAATAATTTTTGATGAGATGGGTGAAGGACAAGAAACAAGTTCTGTCAATTATTGTAGATAACAATTTTCTGATTAAATCTGGAAAAAAAAAAAGGCAGCTTGTTCTTTCTGCTTTTATTGTATTAACAGCTAAGGTAGCTAAAGTTATTTAAAATAAAGTTAAATTTATGATCCAAGTAGCTTATTTTTCCCTTTAAATCTCACTGTAAATATACTTGATTTCTTGTAGAAATTGATTTCCTCCTGTTTAATTTTATGGTTTTATTATCATACTCTTGATTTTTCTAAATTTGTGTGTGAATATATCATTGATTGAATTGCAGTTACATTTGGCTAGTAAGATTTCATTATTTTAATAACTGTGATGCCATGTATGGATTTACTTTGAGGTTCAAATCAAAATGCCACTGCCAGAAAGAGCTGTTCCAGATGAGCTAGAGCCTACTGCCCTAGAGTGTCCCTGGGATCATCTAACTTGAGACAGTGCAAGGAATTAACACCAGAAGTGCACAGGCTACTTGTACAGAGAAAAATCAGTACTCAAAAAAATCTTCATTTGTTTTAGATTGACTTTGGGGATTTGAATTTTCATCAGCGCAAATACAAATTTCTCTATCCTACTCTGAGGCTAACTGGTACCGTATTTTCCCTTTGTGTCTTGTCACTCTGCCACGTTTTGTCTCATCCTGGCCTGTGAGTCAAGGACCCAGTGAACTGCCTCTAGTTCTAGAAGTTCCACTGCAAGGCCAGGAAAGCTTGAGAAAGGTATTGTGGAAGAAGCAAAGGTAGACCCCCCCATCACTCGCCTTTACCTGCACCCCGGGCCTGTGAATGATGACAGCATCTGACATCGTGCGTCAGCTACCTCTGCTTCCACAGCAGGGAAGAGACCATAAGAACGAACAGCGGAAGAGGAGCATGGACTCAGACACCAAGGAAGAAGCCATTTTCCCAGGTCCTCCTTTCTGCATCTCACCACCCCTAGTTACAAATAACTCCATTGACAGCATCTACTCAGAAACTATATGGAATAAAAAGATTGCTGGAAGGGCTTACATGGGTAGCAACTATGAAACAGAAATAGGACACTCAGTTACAAACATTATCTCTTTTAGTTTTTCAGAAAATGCATCCCTGATTTCATTCATTCCCAGCTTGAACGCCCAGCCATATTACTCTAGTCCTTACCAAACTGCTCTAGGAGGTCATTTCTGTTTTGTTTGTGATATTTAGATGCGCAGACTTCAGGAAGTTCACCTTTAACTTCAGCATTCCAGATGAAGTTTCCTGCCTCAGTGCTTTTGCATAAGGAACTAGTTTTTCAAAGCGGTAAGGAAAATTGGAGATGCTAATAACATCCTCCCATCCCAACTGCACCTGAAAGTATGCATGTCACCTTCAAGGTTTTATAATTGCACTGTTTGTTTTATGTATGTACAGATTAAAATTATTGCTACATTTGAGGAAAATAAAATTGCTTGCTTCTATGTAATTCCTGTCATTCCACAGGAAATTCACTTTTCCAGCTACTGAATAGAACTTGTTTAACAACCTCCTGGGTTGCCTCTTCATTTACAGGGAAGAAATGAAACCTACATCCTGCAGGAATTGCCAAAGCCCCAGTGACTAATGAGTAATTAAAGGATCATAAAAGAAGGGATCCCTGAAACCAAATATCCTCGAAGTCACCCTGATACGAACCAGTTGAAAACTGAAAAGGTCAAAGTAAAGTCATGAGAGTGGGCCATAAGGAAATTTTAGCTCTGGCCATTTGATGATTAAACACACTGGTCCTGCTGTTTCTGGACCCAGGATATCTAGTCGGGGCAGCCCCCCATAGCTACAAGACACCATCTCTCTCTCTCTCTCTCTCTCTCTCTCTCTCTCTCTCTCTCTCTGTCATTGTTTTTTATATACTGACATTTATGATTAGTATGCAGATTGCAGAGATGTTGACTCTTATTTAAGGAGGCTCTTTCATTTTGTCTTTGCACTTTGTAAAAGGCAGCCCCTGTCTCTTGTTGTGTTTGTAAAGCACCAACGCTTGGTTTTAAACCCACCAATGCTTGGCTAAGTAGGCCAGGGTAAGGAGGGTAAGCAAATGTGATTCTAGAAGGCATTCCACACACATTCCTATGTATAAATACACACGGATTTGGTGGCTGCTCTCTGCCGTCATGCTTCTGGGAGAAAACCTTTTTTCTCGAAGTTGGGGTAAGGTAGAAATGATACATCTCTTAGATGAATCTGAACGTTGATTTAAATTTATGCTAATGTAGGGGTGGGAAGGCCATTAGAAAAACAAATAGGAACAATTGAGGGAAGAGTGAGGTTGATATAGAAGAACTTCATCTTCTTTATGGTTTTGCCAAGATAGGTTTGTACCTACAAATAGTCTCCTGGGCCCTGAAAATCAAAGCAAATAAAAGGACAGTTGCTTATTTACAAAGGAAACTGTGCTGATTTCCTCCTTGACATGAACTACTCTTCCCAGGAGAGCAGCTCCACTTGAAAAAAGTGAATAATTCGGAGCAAGCTTGATCCTTGGCCATTCCTGTACCTCTGAAAAAGATCTTGATGATGTAATTAAGCCCATAAATTCTTTTTATTGGAGAAAACTGCCAAAGGAAGCATTCCTCTATCCAGAACCTTGCCTGCCAGCCCTAAATTAGTTTTCTTTATATATTTTATTTTCATTGCCACAAGAGCTCTTAGCAAGATTAAGGAAACCCAAAACTCTGGCCTCATTTACCATATTTTATTGTCTTTATCCAAGGTACTAAGATGTGGAAGAATCCAGACAGACACGAACCCTGCCTTCCCACAGCTTATATTCACATGGGAAAGGACTTCCATAGTAATAATCACAATGGACTAAGTGTAATGTACTAAGGAGAGTTAGAAGTTGCTTTGTGAACTTCTTGTCTGGAATGAAATCTTTTCTTTTCTGGAGGGTCAAGGAAGGTTTCTGTACCAAAGAAGTGGCATTGAGGTGAGGTTTGTCGGATGAAGAGGTAGCTCAGAGAGGGGCGGGGTGAGAATTCTGACAAACAGGACATGTGGAAGGCCTGGAGGCAGGAAGGAGCCTCAGAGAGCTGGGGTTTTTTAATTGCTAGTCTGAGTTCTCCTAAACATGTTATTAGTATTACGTCTGCCGATGAACTGGAAAGTAATTGAAATCCGCCTTTGGCTCCAGGAGGAACGTGAACCAGGCTTTGGGACCCCCTCACCTGGAAATTGTGCCAGCTGGTAGCTAAGGTCTCTTCCCTAACTAGCCCTGTCCAGCCAGAAGTACGGGCTTTTATATCTTTTGTGCCAGATGGGCCACAGTAATCTGTTGTAGCAGGTGACCATATCAAGAACATTTAGGGAAAACACCTTTGTACTGTAACAATTCCTAAGGTGCTTTTAGTACATTGCCTCATTTAATCCCTGCAGTCCTTTGAGAGAGATGTAAACAGAAAACAGACTGAAAGCTTATGACACAAGCACGGTTTATCAGGGTAACTATAACTTGAAGCCAAGTCTTCTGGTGCCAAGTTCTGGATTCCCTATCCTCAACTATATGATGTAGGACTGATTCAGAGTCTGCAGACGTTACTCTCACTGTGTAACCTTAGGCAGTGCATTCTTACATGAAACAACTTTTAAAAACAGGCCATGGAAAGCAGGGTGAGAAGTCAAGGACTGAGAAGAGAGGACCTGGCCCTTCTCTGGAGGCAGTCCAATCCTGCCCCTTGGAGGCTTCACTGGGGCCCAGCTTTGCTGTAAAGTCCGGAGGCTGTCCTGCCAGTCTGGGGAGAGGCACTCTATCCTGCATATCTAAACAGGAGATGAAGAAGGGGCCCATGAAACTGCAGGGCCATTCCCTTAGCTTGAAAGAATATTGGGGGCATCTGTTGGTGGCTCAGTCCATTAAGTGCCCGACTTTGGCTCAGGTCATGATCTCACGGTTCATGAGTTCTAACCCCGCATAGGACTCTGTGCTGACAGCTCGCAGCCTGGAGCTTGGGGCCTGCTTCAGATTCTGTGTCTCCCTCTCTCTCTCTGCCCCTCCCTGCTAGTGCTCGCTTGCTCTCTCTCTCTCTCTCTCTCTCTCTCAAAAATAAATAATAAAAACATTAAAAAAAAAAGAATTTTGGAAAATGTGGGTTCCTTATGCAGTGGGTGTAAAACAAGTGACAGAGGATCACTTTTGTGAGGCAGAGCCCACAATTCCTCCTAGGAAATTTGGTTTCTTGGGTCAGATCATGAAAGCCAGCATTCACTTTTCACTGGCTCTGGAGCCTTCTTCAAACAAAGAATCTTTTTCCTCTGCTGGAGTTTGGCTCTGGTCTAATCATTTGTGCTTGTCTCAGAACTCTGGTAGTTTATGCAGCTGGCAGAACCAACCACTGCCCACAGGTATCCTGAGACATTGGCTTGAGAAAAGAACTAAAATGTATAAAGGAATATTTTTTTAAATAAAGTTAGCTTTTTTTTTTTTTTCATTTAAGTAATCTCTATGCCCAACAGGGGGCTTGAACCCACGACCCTGAGATCAAGAGTCACATGCTCTATGGACTGAGCCAGCAAGGCACTCCTTAAAGGAATAATTTCTGTTCTATCAGCTTTTCTTCCCGCTCTAATGCCCAGAGGCCCTAAGGTACAGAATAAAGCAAAACTTGACACCAAAGTTTATTTATTCCATTCTGATGAGCTGTTGAGTACAGACCTTGTGATAGGCAGTGTGGGAAGTACACAGATACTTTCCTGAAGATACTTCCTTCCTAATAACAGAAAGTCTGCATCTGTTAAATACTTTTCATTTCTACTCTGCTAGGCAATATGCGAGGCTAATACCCTTTGTGCTAATAATTTCTTAGTTTGTAGAGCAGTTTCACATACAGGATGTCCTTTGATCTTCAAAATCCTCTGAAGCAATTACAGTAGGTCATAGCCCCATTTTACAGATGGTGAGACTGAAACTCAGATTTGTGGTCAGGTGGCTGAGAAGCTCTGGACACAAGAGCCAACAGTTGGGTTTTGTGATGAAATCTGCCAGTTTCCACTGCACAGCACACGTATCAGAGACAATAGCACCTTAGTGACACATAAAAACTGGGAATCCCAATGAGTTAACAGTTGTTCTTAGAAGCTTGTGAGGGTTTCCATTTTGAAAGTAAAACTGGGTACTAATTCTGAGTTTGCTAAAGTACTCTTTTTCTCATATTTGAAATTTGTGTGAGAATGATAGTTCTCAAACAAGTCCCTATCCTCTCCTGAACAATTTTATCTTTTTCTTAAATCTCAATACCACTTATAATCTGCAATTTAAGTCCACTCTTCTAGCCAAATCGCTTTCAAGATCCAGGCCTAAATTTCCAGCTGGTGAACATTACCACATGCGTGGATCCCACCACCACCCACCCCAACCCCTCAAACTCAAAGTCCCACACCAAATCACCTACTTCCCCACAAACATGTTCTTGTGTCCCTTATCTGGGTTAATTGCATCACCATCATGTCAGTGGTCGTTTTCGACAACTTCCTCCCACTCGTGTCCCCAAATTGCCAACAGTTACCTCTGTAGTGCTAACTTAGAGCTACCTTCTCTTTTCTAGCCCCATTAATCACAAACTGAATTCAGGACTTAGTTTCTTTCTTTGGTGGACTACAGTAACCACCCCCATGCCTTTTACCTTTATCTCTCACACAGTCATCAGAGAAATCTTGCTGAACACAACCTTCAGATTCTTTTAGTGACAACTTGCCTGGAGTTGACGTGAAATCAACCTGCCTTTTAAGCTTTATTACCCTCTACATTCTCTGAACAAACAATTCTGCCACACTGAGCTGGTCTTTATCTTGACATTTACTGCCTTTGTCCTCACTTCCATTGCCATACTCATTCCTTTTCCTCAGGCTTTAGTGCTCCTTCTTTCTCCTCCTTCCTTGTCCCTCAAAGCTTCGGTTTAGATTTTCCAAGAAGCCCTCCCTGGTCCTCACACTTAAATTAGCCCCCTCTTCTGTACTGTCTTGCTGCAGGGCCTTCATTGGCACTTGGTTATATGTACATCTGTTTCTCTCCTCCACCAAATTGTAAGCTTTTTAAAGAAGAGTTCCACATCTCTTATCTGCTAATTGAAGAAATAGATTCAGAAGCAATGTTTTAAATAGGGGAAAGGCGCTCATGGACAGACCAGGCACGGAGTTGTCTTCCTAGAGTCTGGATTGTTGAGCTAATGAAAAGTTGCAAAGTGTCCAAGAGTTCAAAATAAGCTCCTAATTCTACCCTGATGATCATTCCCTTTTTTCATGAAACGGGAGCCCCCAAATTTGAAGACTATTAGCAGTTACCTTTAATAACTTCCACTTCTTAAGGATGGTGTTTTTAAAAAGTTAATGCACAGGGGCACCTGGGTAACTCAGTTGGTTAAGCATCCAAGTCTTGATTTCAGCTCAGGTCATGACCTCATGGTTTGTGAGATGGAGCAAGTCTGCACTGTCATCACAGAGCCTGCTTGAGATTCTCTCTCCCTCTCTCTGCTCCTCCCTCACGTGCTCTCTCTTGCTGTCTCAAATAAATGAAAACATTTTTAAAAAGTTAATGTACACGTAAGTTGCCCAAAAGTAATACTTTATCACGCTCCTAAGCTTTATGTTTATAGATGATATATGCTTCTATTAAACATTTTACTTTTCTCAGAAATTACTTCCCTGCTGAAAATCAGCTGATTGGTTGACTACAGTCTTAATTGAAAAACTAGAAAAGGCAAATCAGGAGAGACAATCTCCCAGTTTTCCCTCCCCAAATGAGTACAGATCTTACTTGACTTGTGATGGGGTTATGTCCTGATAAATCCATCGTAAGCTGAAAATCACATTAGCTGAAAATGCATTGCTACACCAAACCTGCCAAACAGAATAGCTTAGCCTAGCCTACCTCACATGTGCTCAGAACAACATACATGAGCCTACAGTTGGGCACAACCACCTAACACAAAGCCTATTTTATAATAAAGTGTTCAGTATCCAATAAAATTTTACTGAATGCTGACAGTGAAAAACAGAATGGTTGCATGTGTGGATACGGAAGCGTCAGTGTGTTGTTGATTCACCCTCGTGACCGCGTGGCTGATGGAGTTGTGGTTTGCCTCCCAGCATCGAGAGACAGTGTTGTACCTGCATATCACTGGCCCAGGAACATAACCAAATTCAAAATTCAAAGTGCAGTTTCTCCTGAGTGCATATTGCTTTTGCACCAAGAAAAATTTTGAAAATTTTTAAGCCCAACCATTGTAAATCCAACCAGAAAAAATGAGGGACTATCTGTATATAGAATGCCCTGCTACATCTTTCATTTACAATATAATACCTCTGAGAAGTGATTCATGATGAAATTAAACAAGAGGACGATGGGTCTTTGTGAAATACCTATTAATTGGCCTTTAAAACCAGAGCCTCTGGAAGGCGAGTGACAACTTGAAAACGGATACACGGAATAGGTCGATGAACAAGAAGACCTTTCTCCAACAGAACAAATGTCCTACCTGGAATTCCTTTCCTCACACCTGAAGAGCTGGTTCTGCTCAATTCTGCTTTGTTTTCAAATCTAAAGTAATTCATTAGACACCTGCCTGTACTAAATTTTAGGCCGCATCTTCCCTGTTCATTTTCTTTTTTAACTTGCAAACTTTTATAAAATAGTCATTTTTGCAGCCACATCATCCCAGCTGCCTTGATCATCTCATGCAACCTCCTTACTAAGGTCCCAGCTTTCCTCCCCACTCACAGCAGATACATCCTGTACCTATCGTCACATCAGTCCTCCTCTTGGATCATTGGCGCTTCTTCAGAATTCCTTATGTCCCATGCTGGGGAGGAGGCAGAATGCTTCATCCCCACTTCTGTCTTTATAGAGTGAGTTAAGGAACACAGTGCTCCTAGCTGCCCCTCCCCCAGCCCTTACTCTTCCTTGTGCGGGCTGTACAAATAACCTACTTGGTGGATGATTGCCTTTGGTCCACGTTTCTCAGTTGGGTGGAACTAATCTCTCAAAGTTTGATAGACTGAATATAGGGGATTTGTTCTATTTGTACTTTTCCACAGAACCAGTAGGAAGAAGCAACTCTGGTGATATCTGCTCTGCCTGCTCACTTTCCTTAGGACAGGAAATTACCAAGCCCATTTAGGCTATCATATAGCGCTGTATCTTCCAACCCATTGATAATAAAAGTGACATTTTGTTCCTCCATCTGCTTTTCATCATATAGTTACCAAGAAACTATGTTCAGAACTTGGGTGCCACCACCTATTTGGCCCTTGCAAAACCCCCACAGCTAAAAACTGGGTTTGGGCCAGCATTCAGGACATACTATATCTGGCTCTTAAGTAAAGGAGAAGTTTGGAGATGTGCTAAGCTTAACAACAGAGGACAGCTAAAACTTGTGAGGCAATCATAGCCAAACGATGTGGTTCTCAGCCATTTTTCCACGCTAACACCTTCCAAACAGTAACTGTGGTTCACTGTTGCCAAGATTCTCAACCAGGAAGCAGTGCACGCTCTTAGGATGGCATCTCAGAATCTGTAGGGGAAGAAGTATGTTGATTAAATGACAATAGAACGTGATTTTAAATGCCCCTCCAGGGGAGCCCTCTGCATTGTGCCAGCCCTACGAGAAGCAGTGACCTAGGCACTGATTCTCAGCTCTACCAGTTCAGAAACTCCATCTTGTCAGCTCATCCAGTGATAATTGGACTCTAGGGTATTGAGTCACACAACTCACAGTCACAGGAGGCTGATTTATAATACAGAATGCCAATTAACCAATTTAAAATGGAAGATCCAGCTTCCCAGCACTTGAACTACTCATGACCCCTTTTCAAACCACTTTCTAGTAGCTAGATGGCTGAAAACCAAATTAGTAGCCAACTATGAGAGGTTAAGAGAAAACTGGAATGACAAAAGACCTGGTTTTCAATGCCAGTTCTGCCACTGACTTTGATCTTGGGCAAGTCAAAGCCTTTTTGAATTTGTAAACCTGAGATAAAGGGGGCCTGCATCGCAAAACTGTCAGGATTGATTAGCACATATGGAAGTCCTTTGTTAATTCCAAAACGTTTTTCACATATCAGAAACTTACCAAAGCATAGGAGATTCTTGTTTTCAAGGATGTATCACCTATTCTAGGGCTTGTAGCACAATCTTTGTTTTATTGGCAAGTACCTCGTTTTTTTGTAAACTTAGTACGGAAGGTCAGATATGCTGTGTTTGTGCCAGATTCTTGCTCTCCATGTTGTTCCAAATCACACACATTTATTCTTCGTCTTTTAGGCTGACTGCCTCCTGGGACCAGGTTGCTTCTAGATAGCACCAGAGTTTCTGATTCAGTGGGAATGGGGTAGGGCATGAGAATTTGCATTTCTTTTATTTATTTATTTTATTTAAAAAAAAAAATTTTTTTTTTTAACATTTATTTTTGAGACAGAGAGAGACAGAGCATGAACAGGGGAGGGTCAGAGAGAGGGAGACACAGAATCCGAAACAGGCTCCAGGCTCTGAGCTGTCAGCACAGAGCCCGATGCGGGGCTCGAACTCACAGCCCTCACGGGCTGCGAGATCATGACCTGAGCTGAAGTCGGCCGCTTAACCGACTGAGCCACCCAGGCACCCCTTATTTATTTTTTTAATGTGTGTTTATTTTTGAGAGAGAGAGAGAGAGAGAGAGAGATGGAGCATGAGCACGGGAGGGACAGAGAAAGAGACACAGAATCCCAAGCAGACTCCAGGCTCTGAGCTGTCAGCACAGAGCCCCATGCAGGGCTCAAACTCATGACCAGCAAGATCATGACCTGAGCTGAAGTCAGAAGCTTAACTGACTGAACCACCCAGGTGCCCCAAGAATTTGCATTTCCAATAAGTATCCAAGTAATGCTGATCTAAGGACCACACTTTGAAAACCAATGATCTAGTTCAAATGACAGTGGTCTTGGCTGATACTAATAAGAAAGTCTGCTACTTCCCTCCTACTGGTTTGCGCTCACTCGGGATCAACCATGAATATCTGTCCTTTCCCCTCTTGGGTAGAAGTTTATACTATTTGTCCTCAGATCTCAGCTTTAGGGACTTGCCTGAGCTGTTCTGTCTCAGCTATATACACTCATCTCTCTCTTGGCTTTATCACTGTCTTACAGCAGAATTCAGAATTAAAAAAATATTTAAGTGTCATTTAGAAACATTTTCCTAATTGTCTTGAGTGGAAATAGCAGGGAGTGCTTCATGGTTTGTGGATGGCATCACTCTCAAGCAGAAAGGGAATTAGACAACTGACTTACTTGACTGAAAGCTCTTTGAGGGCAGCTCTTTGAGGGCTGCTTAGGTTCTAGCACCAAGTGCCCATGCACTGTCCTAAGGGACCTGTGCATACTAACACATTTAATCCACAGAGCACTCCTGTACATTCTTATTGTACAATGAAGGAACTGGGGCTCAGGGAAGTTGACTTGTCTGAGTTCACACCATTTGAATGTATGAGAGCCAGGATTTGGACTCAGGCCATTTGACACTAGAGTATGAGGTCTAAACCACTATACTTTGCCATATAATACAGTGCTCAGTAAGTTTGTTCAGTGTTATTAAAGGCTATAAACTTCCTACTTCATAGAAGAAAATTAAGTCAATAAGGATAGTCTTCAACTTTCTTCCTTCTCCAATCTGTAAACTCATGTGTATATATATATATATATATTTCCCCACTTCTTTCCTCCAGTTTCATTAAAGTCTCTCTCTCTGTGTGTCTCTCTCTCCCTCTCTCTCTCTCTCTCTCTCCCCCCACCTTCTCTCTCTGTTCAAGGCCAGTCCTTCCCTATGTCCTTAACCCCACCTCTTCCCACTTTTTCTGGACTTTATCAGTTATTCTATGTAGTAACTTCAATCTCTCTTCTCCTTACTCTCCATCTCCTCACCCATAAACTTGCTCAAACATCTAAGAAAATTCCCCCTATGGGACCCAGCATTCACCTTTCCAACCCCCATTCAATCATTCTCCCATTCGAGCTTCTTGAATAGTCCTCACCTCTTGCCTCCCCTCCCATTTTTGTCTCAACAGATGGCAGTCGGAGTCCCACCCTCATATGCTATTTCAGCTGCTTTCAGCAAGTTCACCAGTATGTTCCCAACTGCTAAATGTTTTCAGTACTTATATACTGAAATTCTATGCTGCACTCGATTGCTCTCCCCTCCTTGAATCTCTTATTCACTTGGCTTCCCGGAATCGGCTCTGCCCTCAGCCCCCCAGCAATTCTCCATCCACTCTCTTAGTTTGAAACAACCGTCTCTTATAACAGAAAATCTTTGTATCTAGTGTCTTAGTTGTCTTGGTATCTAGAGGGAAAGGGGAAGGTCTACCCACATTACCTTGTACAATCTTCTCTACATGAATTATCTAGGTTTCTGTCTTCTCATTAGATTCTTCACTACCTGAAGGCAAAAACTTCTGTTCATCCTTATATCCTCAACTCTAAATACAGCCTGCCACAGTAGACTTGCAACAGATACCTGCTGATCATATTACCCTTTATAACTTTTGCTTCACAGATGTCCAAACAATTTCTGTAGATGTCTCCAAATGTTTATAGAAACATGTAAAACATTGTACAGAGTGTTCTAGAGGTTCAGAAAGGGTGTTATCATTTGGGGCTGGGTAAGACTCGCTGAAGGTGATCAAACTTGAGCTGGAAATAGTTTAAAGTCCAGATGTGGGAATGGGGAGGGAAGAGTATGGACACTTGACTCCCAGGCCAGAGACCGGCAGGCGGCAACTGAAGTACCTTGTTGAAACCTCAAGTTTGGATACAGAAAGAGTAGAAGATAAACTTAAAAAGGTGGGTAGGAAATATAAATGTGGAGGGTCTGAAGGCTAAACTGAGATTTTACCTTTATTCTAAGAGCAAGTAGGAGTCTATACCGAACAGGGTGCTCAATGGTCCTAAACAAACCTGGTGTCAGAAAGTCTGCTGGACGGTAGCCAGGACACACAGGAGTCACTAGTGGGACACTCTGATGAACAAAATGAGAGCCTGATACCGGGCGGGAGCCCTGAAAACTACCATAGCTCTAGTACTTGACAAATTTCACCAAATACATACATATTTGTGTGTATGCGCGCGCGTATGTGTATTTTAACACCTTTGAAACTGAAATACATCTTATGGTTAATCACGTGTCTTAACTGGCAGCATCTCTTCTTTCTTAACAACATGTAAAGTAATGGTGTATCTTGAAATTGATATTGTCCTAGATTCAATGAATATATCTAGATGTGAATAAGAAATAAAGAATTCAAAGGCAAAATTGAAAACCTGGGTGACTGGAAGAACTCTATTATTCCTAATAAAGAAGGAAGGGTGTTCCCTTGATCCCTGGATAGGAGTCTAACCAAATCTTCTATTTGAGCCATGACCCACGGACCATATTGCTGCTTACCTACTTTCCCCATCTGAACAAATCAAAAATAATTAGAGGAAGTACTTATTAATGACAACTTTAATACGAACATGTGTTTGACCCTCCAGAAACACTCACAGCCTAAAGAGAAGAACGAGTTGCCATTGAAAGGAGTACATGATGCTCAGGGATAGATGGCATGCAGTTTCTGGATCCAGCTGATAAAGATATCAAGGCAACTGATAGCATGAGTCACTTGAACAATCGATACTTCTTCAAATACTGGTTCACTTCTTCTTTGGGGTAGGGACGGAGCGCAATGCAAGTGGCGATATTCTCTGGCTGCTCCAGCCACAGCATGTGGTCAATGTTGCTCTGTTGCAGGGTCTCAGCCAGCTCCTTCAGGGTGCTTTCATCTGCAGCCTACCAGGAGCAGAGCACAGAACACAGATTGAATGGCCCCTTTAGGAAGTGTCAGAAGGCAATGAAAAAAAAAGTGTGTGTGGGGGGGGGGGTGGGTAGGGGGGTTTCCTCTGGACTGAAAAGTGGAGAGCAGCTCTCTCAACGAAGGAGCTGTAGAGCGTGTCTCCAGAAGCTACAGCTTTACTGCCCCACTTGCCATTCACTCTCTGTAGGACCTTAGATAAGCTGCCTGGGAGTAGGAGAGGGACAGGCTTAATATGCTTGTTTCTAAAATGGAGATTTTTCTCTTCCCTCTTGAGATGCTGTATGCGTTGTCAGTAATTATGCTCTCTAGATTTTCTACTTCTCTTCTGGCTGGTGTCCACACAGCTATCCCTAATGCTTCAGCCAGCTGTGATGTTAAGAGTGGACTATGAAAAGATTTCTAACAACACATCACCTCGAGCTCCATCCTCCCCTCCCATCGGACCCCTCCTAAACCTGGAAAGGTTTTCCTTTCGCTGGGACAGTTCCCACTTGTTAGCTCAGAGGGCAAACCAATCTCTAACATCCTTCTCAGATTGTTTCTCTGTCACCACACTGACTCCCATTAATAGGAGGTATTAAAGCTAGCACTCAAAAGGAAGATAGTGTGTTAGGGGCGCCTGGGTGGCTCAGTCAGTTGAGCATCCAACTTCGGCTCAGGTCACGATCTTGTGGTTTGTGAGTTCGAGCCCTGCATAGGGCTCTGTGCTGACAGCTCAGAGCCTGGAGCCTGCTTTAGATTCTGTGTCTCCCTCTCTCTCTGCCCCTCCCCCGCTCGTGCTTTTTCTCTCTCTCTCTCTCTCAAAAAAAAAAAAAAAGATAGTGTGTTATTTGGGATAATGTATATTTTTTGCCTGTGAGGGCGGAAGCCATTAAGATAACTAGAGGTTTGTCTTATCAAATAGGAGGATGCAGGGATTGCCACTCTTTAGCTAGAGTCCTCTGGGCACAGCCATGCTGGAGGAGAACTCATGGACTCCCGCCGCCCTCCCCACTCCTTCTTCAGCACCACATAGCAGCATAGGACAGTGAGTTAGAGGGAGTCCATTGCTCTGCTACTTAGTGATGGTGCGACCTTTGAGTTTATTTATTTTGAGGGAGAAAGAAAGCATGAGTGGGGGAGGGGTAGATAGGGGGAGAGAGAATCTTAAGCACGGCAGGCTCTGTGCTAATAGCTCGGGCTCCATCTCTCTCCAATGTGAGATCATGACCTGAGCCGAAATCAAGAATCGGATGCTCAACTGACGGGAGCCACCCGAGCACCTCTCATCAGGTATCTTCTATACTTAAGGGAAGTCGTCTAATCTCTGTGGGCTTCAGATCTCTCATCTGAGAAAAGGGGTAAATAAATACATTATCTGCCTGAACGTGAGGGAGAGGGAGATGTCTGAACCAGATGATTTCTTGAGGTCCTCTTCCTATAAAAAGTCTAAATGAAAAGCTATCTGTTTCTTTTCTGTCTACTCATAGATTCTCAAGACACTTTCCCCTAGGTTACTGACTGATGTTTTACTACCCAACAGAAATCTTTCTCTTGAAAGACAATCTGCTTTGTCAGCTGGCCATTAAGGGATTATCCCATCTCCGCCCTAGGATTCTAGTTTGTTTATAGTACATTTTATAATGTAAAGTAAAATATGTGTTTAATGTAGAAAACTAAAAAGAATAGAGAAGCATTAGAAAATAACCCAAATCTCACCACCTGCTCAATATGTGGATGTATTTCCTTAGTTTTCCCTTTCAAAATCTGGATCATTTTGTAGTTAGAATATAGTTCGGTTAGCATAACATAATGAGCACTCTTCCATGCCAACTAAATATGCTTCAAAAACCGTGATTTATACTAGCTTTATAATAGCACATTTTAAGCATAAAATTAACCAATCACTAGTGCTGGAAATTTGGTGATTTCCACATTCTTTACTATTATAAAGTGCTCCTATGAATATTCTTGATCTATATACAATGCTCTTCGATGCGTCTGGTATCTGGTATCTTCCTAGGTTACACTTCCAGAAGCAGAATTGACAAAGGGAAAAGATAAGGGTAAGATCTGTTTGGCCACCTGCAAAACGAACCTTACCTCTATTTTACACCAGCGGTATCTGGTTATTTATGAAGCTAGGTTCAATATATGTACACATTTATTTTTCAAATAATTAGGTGTCATACCCCTCTATTAAGAGGGACGCCGATGAGAGCGGAAGGGGGCGGGAAGTCTTAATAACCCAATGTCCACTCACTCTTCACAGAGGCCCCCGTCCGGCCGAAGTAAAGCTCCCGGGGCCATCGCTCAAGTCTCGGCAACCTCCCCAAACCTTACTTAGAAGACTCCTCCCCACTCACGCCACACCTACTCGACCAAGTAAGGCCTCTGCACCAAGACCACACCCACTTCCGGTCCCGACGACTTCGGCACCCCTCCCCCTCCGCCGGTGCCTCACCTCGAGGACCACCTTGCGCATGCGCCCCAGGTCCCGAAGGTAAGCGGCCGTGTGGGGGTGGTCGCGGTGAACGTGCAAGGCCGCGGTGGCTGCATGACAAGCCTGCGCTACCATTGCGCCTGCCGGCCAGGAGAATGGAGCCTGCGACAGATCCTTTCGTAACACCAAGTACTGGACTAGGATCTGCGGCTCTGCGCCAGAGGCCGCCATCTTCCGGGCCCACAGAAAGACCGGCCCTACTCCCCGGTGCATGCCGGGATGAGGGAGGGGCCCTGAGCGCAGCCATGTTTTTGTACGGTGGCGGCGCAAAGCACGCTGGGTCCGATTGGTTTGGTTTTGAAGGCGTGGACGGCGGGAACTCAACCTTGGCCTGGGTGAGCGAGAGAAGAGGTAAGGGGAAAAGAAGACCCGGTGACGGACGAGACCGTGGTCGGGGTGGAAGGCTGAACAACCTCTTAAAGCCGTGTTGTGGGGCACGCGCGGGGGCAAGTAGACTGCCGGCTAGGACCGGGGAACGGGCAGGGTAGGACGGGTCAGGGAAGGGGAGTCCTAGCGGTGTCACTTGGGGTGTCTCGCGACACCCGACGATGCGTGCCTGAGTTGTGTGCGCCCTACCGTGAATAGATGTGACTTTCCTGCCTTTTTTCTTTTACCAGCAAAGACATCTGGGTCCCTATTAAGGCTTGCCTGCACAACTTCGTAGGAAGGCCGGTGGGAATCCGAGGAGATGGAGTGGGCGAATGACAAGTCCAAAGGAGGTATTCAAAGGGTCGCCTTTTCCCCCTTAGTACTGCTGCCAAAGAGGACGCCTAGATCAAAACAACCCTTTCCTCCTCTAACGGATGTGTGACCCGGCCTGTTGGGAGCATTATGGTGAAAGATCCAAACACTGAAGACTGAAAAGGCACCGGCCAGCTAAGATTATTCATTGCAGATGGGAAATTACTTCAGACATTTCTAGGCTCCTGCCCCTTTTTAAACGGATAGGTTGCACTCATAATAATGCTTAGTGTTTATATATTCGGAGCTACAGTTCTAGTCACTGAGGTCTCATTCCTTTCCAGGATTTTTTTGGGTGGGGTCATTTATGCATTACACCTGTGGAAGGATCGGAGCCAAGCGGTGACTTCGGTGTTGGTTAGACTTGGGTGTGTCCTGGCCCTGCCATTAGAAATAATGTGGCCTTGGGCAAGTTATTTTGCCATTCTCTGCTCTCATTTCATCTGGAAAATGGAGGCAAGTAGTAGCCTTATGGTGATGGTTGTGGAAAGAAAATAAGAACTGAATTATCTTCATGCTTTATTTTTTTTTAAGCTTATTTATTTTGAGAGAGAGAGAGAGAGAGAGTGCGCGAGCATGAGGAGGAGACAAGCGAAGAGGGGAGAGAGAGTTCCAAGCAGATTTCACATTGTCAGTACAGAGCCTGACCCAAGGCTTGATCCCACCCTTGAGATCATGACCTGAACTGATACCAAGAGTCGGACACTTAACGACTCAGCTACCCAGGGGCCCCTTCATGCTTTAATTCTTTTTTTTTTTTTTTTAATTTTTTTTTCTTTCAACATTTTTTATTTATTTTTTGGGACAGAGAGAGACAGAGCATGAACGGGGGAGGGGCAGAGAGAGAGGGAGACACAGAATCGGAAACAGGCTCCAGGCTCCGAGCCATCAGCCCAGAGCCTGACGCGGGGCTCGAACTCACGGACCGCTAGATCGTGACCTGGCTGAAGTCGGACGCTTAACCGACTGCGCCACCCAGGCGCCCCCATGCTTTAATTCTTTACATAATGTGCAAGTAAAACATCTAGCACGGGGTCTTAATGTGTAGGAAATGTGCAGCAAATGCTCTATTGTTAGACTTGATTGGCATTATGAAACTGTGATGGTCCTTAATCTCTTGGGAGCTGATATTTGCCTTTGAATTTCTGTCCGACTGTGAACTTGTTTTCCTTTCTAAATCCCAGTAATATTGTAGACAGTTCCCTTTAGTGTCCTTTTAGTCCTGTGTGAACAATACTTCTCAGAGCTTCAAAACACTTAAGACTCTCAGGATGTCTGAATCCAAAGAGTTATGCATTAGCACTTTGGGGAAACATGCATAAAAGCCAATGTAAAAATCTACATTTTTAATAACAGTGTCTGAGAGAGTCAGTGAATTTGGTGACCCTGTTTTCCCCAGTCCTTATCATAGATAACTGACATGAGTTATATTCAGATTATGCTCACGTTGGACTGTCCTGGTCAGGAACTGCTTGTACATTAGTGCTCAACCTATAAGGCTGCTCATTCTTGATTCTTGTTGTCAGGTCCTCTGGTTTTATAAATCGTGGCCAATGTCTAACATTTTAGCTGGTCAAAGTTCTAAGAAGGGAGTTAACCCTCTGTTAATCCCTGAAATTCTTCCTGTGGCCAGAGTCAGAAATCCCTGGATGCTTGTGAAATTGCCTTTTTACTTTCCTCAGGTGTTTTAGCTCACTTGGAAAGACTAGAGACTCAAATGAGCAGATCCTGTAAAAACTTAGAAGATCCGCCAAGAGAGACAGCAGAGAGCGATCTTGGGACCAAGATTCATAAACTGAGGTGTCTGCGTGATAAGCTCAGGGCTGAAGTGAAACAGCGTCAAGCCAGAGTAAGTACAGGGGCCATGTTGGCAAGCTTTGCTGAAGCATAAAGAATAAGCATGATCTGGGAATTAACAAATTTGTATAATGGGTTTTACCTGTGATCTTACTGGATTGATTTCAGTCCTTGACCTCTCAAATGATCAGTTCTGTAGAGTCAGCTAATATCAGTGTCAACCAATAATTGTTAGGCGTTACTGATAGGCCAGGCAAGTTCTTCATAATAGCCTCTTAGCCTGCACTTGTAGACAGGAGCTTGTTACTTCAGTCTCAGCCTGATGGGTCATTGGTATTTTTGTCATTACCGCCATCTTTCCCTTACAGACTTGAAACCTCACAGTGAACTTTGACGCTTCCTTCTCTTCAGTTTTCTCTCTTGGCCAGGATAGGTCAGCAAGACCTGCCAAATTTTCCTTTGGGTTGTCTTTGTGCTTCCAAAGTATTATCCACATATGTTGTAAATATTTACCAGGGGATTGGGATGCCGGGATTATTGGAGTAGTCTGCTCGTTGTTTTCTCTTTGTGTATATCTACTTCTCCGATAACTCTTACACAGCCAGGAAAATGCTTCATAAGACCCTACATTGAATTTTATATAAATGTAAAAAGTGTAAACTTATGTCTGACTTGTTTTTTTTGAATGTTGTCTGTGAGATTTATTCATACTGGTGCACATAGTGGTCATTCTTTTTTATTGCTGTGTAGTAATTTCATTTTATGAATATTCCACAATTTATTTACCTAATTGTATTGGCGACATTTGGATTATTTTATTTCACTTCAGGGCTGTGAAACATTCTTGTTCCTGTCTTTTGATGTAAAAATACGTACTTTTCTATCAGGCGTATACTTTGTAGAATTGCTAGGTCATATTTGTCCTTAGTAAATACTGCCAAACAGTTTTTGGAAGTGATTCCACCAATTTTACATTCCCAGCACCTGTGTAAAAGATTTCCATCATTTTGCATTTGCATATCAACTACCAACAGTAGTTGATATTGTCAGTTTAAAAAATTTGTCACTCTGCTGAGTGTCACAGTATCTCATGGTGGAGTAATTTGCAATTGCCTGATAACTAATGCTGTTGAGTACCTGTATTGGATACTTGAAAGTCTTCTGTTGTGAAATAGGCTTTTTGAGGCTTCTGCAAAAATTTTATTGCGTTGTGTGTCTCTTACTGAATTGCAGAATTGTTTACATATTTTGGATATGAATTCTTTAGTATATGTATTACGAATCTTCTCTTAGACTGTGGCTTGCCTTTTCACTCTAATGGTGTCTTGTGATGAAAAGAAAGTCTTCATTTTAATGAAGGTTGATTTAGGAGTCTAATTTTATACTTACTGCTCCTGTTTCCTTTTAATAAATCTTTGCCTAACTTGAGATGGTGAAGATGTTCTGTGGTATTTTCTAAAAACTCTATTGTACTTTTTACTTTCAGAACTACTGTCTGTCTGGAATTGATTTTTGTGTATGGGATGAAGTAGAGGTCATACTACTAGTTTTGTTTTTCCATATGAATATCCAGTGCATTTGCTACCACTTTTTGATGTCCATTCTTTTCCCGTTGTGTGGTAATGGATCTCTGGGTCCACTGTGGGCCTGTTCTGTTCCATTGGTCTGTTTGTCTTCATGTGGGTACAAGAGATGTATTTACTGTAAGTTTGGATACCTGTCATATATGTCGTCATCTTCAGAATAATCTCGGCTATTCTTGGCCCCTTGAATTTTACATAAATTTGGGAATCAGCTGTCAATTTCCAAAAAACCTGTAGTTTTGATTGGGATTGCATTGAATCTATACACCAATTTGGAGAGAATTGAAATATTTTCAATATTGCATTTTCCAGTCAGTGTACATGATGTATCTTTCCATTTATTTAGTTCTTTAATTTCTCTTAGTAATGTGTGCAGTTTTATGTGTAGAGATCTTTATTTTTTTTATTATTTTTTTAATGTTTATTTATTTTTGAGAGAGACAGAGTGCAAGCAGGGGAGGGGTAGAGAGAGAAGGAGACACAGTATCTGAAGCAGGCTCCAGGCCCTGAGCTGTCGGCACAGAGCCTGATGTGGGGCTCAGACTCACAAACCGTGAGATCATGCATGACCTGAGCCAAAGTCGGACACTTAACCGACTGAGCCACCCATGTGTAGAGGTCTTAAACATCATTCAGTATATTTATCTTTATGTATTTGATTTTTCCTGATGTTAACGTATATGGCAGGGGTCCACAGACTTTCTGTATAAGGCCAGATAGTCATTATTTTAGGCTTTGTGAGCCACCTGGTCTCTATGGCAACTATTCAGCTCTGCTGTTGTACTGTGAAGTAGCCATAGACAATAAGTACATGCGTGGGTGTGTTCCAGTCAAACCTTATTTACAAAAATAAGTGTCAAGATAGGTTTGACCCACAAGTCCTATTTTAATAGCCCCTGATGTATTATCTTTTAGAAATTTTATTTTCATATTATGTAGAAATATATTTGATTTTTATATATTGACTTTATGACAACTTTGCTAAATCTACATTAATTCTATTTATCTCTCTATTCTTTTGGGATTTCTACATCTGGAATCATGTCATATGCAAACACTAACAGTTTTACTTCTTTCCAATCCTTGTAATTTGTTTTCCTTGCCTTATTCTACTAGCTAAGTTGTTTCCTATATTGTTGAGTAGAGATAATCTTAGAGTCAACCTGTTTGCTCTAAATTTTGTATACATACTCTTATCAGATTAAGGAAAGGGTCTTCTATGTCTAGCTTGCTCATTTAATTGTGATCAAGATTGAATTTTATCAAATGTTTTTACTGCATACATTAAGGTGGTTGTATGGCTTTTCTTTTATTAATGTGGTGATACATATTGATTGGTGTTTGAATGATAATGGCTTACATTTTTAGAATAAACCTAAGTTGGTTTGATGTATTACCTTTCTATATAATGTTGAATTCTATTTGCTAATATTTGCTAATAGGACTTTTACATCTAAATTCTTGAGATTGTCTTGTGCTTTTTTTTTTTTTTTAATGTCCTTTTCGGGTTTTGGCATCAAATTTAACTGGGTCTTATAAAGGGAGTTGATATATTTTCCTCTTTTTCTGTTCATTGGAAAAGTTTATATAAAATTGGTGTGGTTTTTCCTTAAGTATTTGTAAAGAACTACCTGGTAAAACTTTGGGCCTCCTCTGTGGGAAGGTTTTAAGTTTCTGATTCAATTTCTTTGATTAATACAAAGCTTTTATATTTCCTGTTTCCCTTTGGGTCATCTTTGGTAAATTGCATTTCATTTAAAGTTGTTTGAACCTTCTTGTTTTTGTTTTTATTTTTGTTTCTGTTTTGTTTTATTTTAGTTTTTTTAATTTTTTAATTTTTATTAATAATTTATTTTTTAATTTACATCCAAGTTAGCATGTGGTGCAACAATGATTTCAGGAGTAGATTCCTCAATGCCCCTTACCCATTTAGCCCATTCCACCCTCCCACAACCCCTCCAGCAACCCTCTGTTCTCTGTATTTAAGAGTCTCTTATGTTTTGTCCCCCTCCCTGTTTTTTTTTTTTTTTTTTTTAATTTTTAATGTTTATTTGAGAGAGAGAGAGAGAGGCAGAATGTGAGTGGGGGAGGGGCAGAGAGAGGGAGACACAGAATCCGAAGCGGGCTCTGGGCTGTCAGCACAGAGCCTGATGTGGGGCTTGAACTCACGAACTGTGAGATCATGACCTGAGCCGAAGTTAGACACTTAACCGACTGAGCCATCCCGGCACCCTCCCCTCCCCTGTTTTTATATTATTTTTGCTTCCCTTCTCTTATGTGCATCTGTTTTGTATCTTAAAGTCCTCATATGAGTGAAGTCATGTGATATTTGTCTTTCTCCGACTGACTGATTTCACTTAGCATAACACCCTCTAGTTCTATCCATGTAGTTGCAAATGGCAAGATTTCATTTTTTTGATTGCCAGGTAATACTCCATTGTATATATATACCACATCTTCTTTATCCATTCATCTGTCCTTGGATATTTGGCTCTTTCCATACATTGGCTATCGTCGATAGTGCTGCTATAAACATTGGGGTGCATGCGCCCCTTCGAAACAGCACACCTGTATCCCTTGGGTAAATACCTAGTAGTGCAATTGCTGGGTCATAGGGTAGTTCTATTTTTAGTTTTTTGAGGAACTTACATACTGTTTTCCAGAGTGACTGCACCAGTTTGCATTCTCACCAGCAGTGCAAAAGAGGTCCTCTTTCTTCACATCCTCACCAACATCTGTTGTTGCCTTTGTTGTTAATGTTAGCCATTCTGACAGGTGGTATCTCATTGTGGTTTTGATTTGTATTTCCCTGATGATGAGTGATGTTGAGCGTTTTTTCCTGTGTGGGTTGGCCATCTGGATGTCTTCTTTGGAGAAGTGTCTATTCATGTTTGCCCATCTTCACTGGATTATTTTTTGGGTGTTGAGTTTGATAAGTTCTTTATAGATTTTGGATACTCTTATCTGATATGTCATTTGCAAATATCTTCTCCCATTCCATCAGTTACCTCTTAGTTTTGCTGATTATTTCCTTTGCTGTGCAGAAGCTTTTTATTTTGATGAGGTCCTGATCAGTTTTGCTTTTGTTTCCCTTGCCTCTGGAGATATGTTGAGGAAGAAGTTGCTGCGGCCAAGATCAAAGAGGTTTTTGCCTGCTTTCTCCTTGAGGATTTTGATGGCTTCCTGTCTTACATTGAGGTCTTTCATCCATTTTGAGTTTATTTTTGTGTCTGGTATAAGAAAATGGTCCAGGTTCATTCTTCTGCATATCGCTGTCCAGTTTTCCCAGCACCATTTGCTGAAGAGACTGCCTTTATTCCATTGAATCTTCTTTCTTGCTTTGTCAAAGATTAGTTGGCCATACGTCTGTGGGTCCATTTCTGGGTTCTCTATTCTGTTCCATTGATCTGAGTGTCTGTTTTTGTGCCGTAAAGTTGTTTGAAGCTTCTTAAACAACTATCTTGTGAATAGGATTGATCAGTAGCATTGTCTCAGTTTTTAATCTGATTGGTAATTTGTGATCACTCTTCTCTTTTTCTCTCCTTGATCAGTCTTGTTATCAGTTTTGTATCAGTTTTATTAAAGAACCAACTTTTGGCATTATTGATTTTTCTCTTTTACACATTTGTGTTGCATTTTCATTGATATTTTCTCATAATTCACTATACCCTTCCTTCTATTCTTTACATTTAAGTTGCTTTTTAGCTTCCTGAGATGAATACTTACTGATTTTTTTTTTTTTTAGTCTTTCTTTTCCCCTTTTTGTTTGTGAGGTTATAAATTTTTCACTAAGCACAGTGTCTTGGTCAGATATGGGCTGTTGGAACAAAAATACCATAAACTGGGTGACCTATCAACAACACACGTTTCTCACAGTTCTAGAGCCTGGGAAGTCCAAGATTATGGACCCGGCAGATTCAGTGTCTGATGAGGACCTACTTCCTCATTGATGGTAGTCTTCTCACTGTAGTTGAAGTGCTAGAAGTGTAGTTTACATGCTGGAAGGGGTGAGCTAGCTCTCTCGGGTCTCTTACAAGGGCACTAATCTCATTCATGAAGGCTCCAATATTGTGACCTAATCACCAGCCAGAGGCCCTGCCTCCAAATACCATCACATTGGGCATTAGGTTTCAGCATATGAATTTTGAGGGATACAAACATTCAGTGCCTGTCACGTGGCTTTAACTATATCCCGCAAGCTGTGATATGTCATGTTTTCATTGCTTTGCTACCCTGTGCTTACCCTAGACTTGCTTTATACCCTTTTCTTTTTCTTCTCACAATATTCTCCATTCCTATCAAAGTCCTGATTCTTCTTTGGGCCAGCACAGTTGCTACTCTGATTTCTAGCACAGAGACCGACAAAATTTTTCCTTTCTTGTGAATTCATAGCACTAATGGGTCACTGTAGCATAATACACTTATTACATAATAAAAAATACTCTGCATTTATGTGAGGGCAAGGACCCTATGCTATGCCCCTTTGCACCCAGTTTGATTTGCTGCATATTTTGCAGATTAAAGCATCTACTGCCAATGCAGAACCCGACCAAACATTGGAGATCAGTGAGCAAGAAGCTGTGGGAGGAAAAGAGGAAAATATGAAAGCCATTTTGCAGGCATATCGTTTTACAGGTATAATTTATTTTCTGACCTGTTTCAGTCTGAGTCTCTTGTCTCTAGTGCATTGCTTTGCTAGATATATTATTAGTCCTGGACTTACTTCATGAGCATGGATTTTGCCTTCTTCAGCCTATACACACAAAGCTGGCATACTGTTTGTGGGCATCTTCACTTACAAAATCTGCCACTTTTTGCGGAAGATTGGTTGTTGGCCAGCTTAGATTATTCATTTTAGCTCTAGTGTGTGTTGGACCCTGTGGTAGAACTGCCTTTGCTGCTGGCTGGCTTGATATCACTGGTCAAGTTGTTTCAACCTAGTAAGTCTCTGTTTTCCTACTATAATGGGGATTTATCCTGCCCATTATCTATGGCATAAGAGGATTGTGGAAGGAACTGCACTATCATACATTATTTGACACTCAGAAAAAGGAGTAACATGAAAATTTCCAAATCTCTTCTTCCATAATTTGATATAAGGATGTTTTATCTTTTCCACCATCTTCCATGGTTTTAATAACTCAAATCTGAAGTGAGGCAGCGTCAGAATAAAGAGTCTATTATGTTCATTCAACAAACATTTGATTGTTCATTCAACAAACATATTGTGTGTATGAGGCAGTGCTGAAGTGATTGCACAGCCGAGAAAGAAAGTACCTTTGCTGACATGTGTTGACAGGTATCAACTTGTTTGCTTCAGGGCTCAGTGGGAAACGGACCAGCCGAGGGGTCTGTGTCTGCATCAGCACTGCTTTTGAGGGAAATTTGCTGGATTCCTATTTTGTCGACCTTGTCATACAGAAGCCACTTCGGATACATCACCATTCAGTTCCAGTCTTCATTCCCCTAGAGGAGATATCTGCAAAATACTTACAGACTAATATTCAGCACTTCCTGTTCTGTCTCTGCGAATACCTAAATGCTTACGCTGGGAGGAAGTACCAGGCAGATCAACTTCAGGTATCTGTCTGGGATCTTATATAGGATTTTATTAGCCCAGAATAGGCTCAAAAGGTGAAAAAAGGTGGGGGGCAAGTTATTTTTTATATTTTATCTTATTTTTTTTTATTTTAGAGAGAATGCTCAAGTAGAGGATTGGGCAGAGGGAGAGAGAGAAAGAATATCTCAAGCAAGCTCCACACTCAGCACAGAGCCCACGTGGGTCTCTATCCCATGACCCTGGGATCATGACCTACTGAGCCACCCAGGCACTCCTCTTTTGTATTTAAAATGCTTTATAATTCTGAGCCAGAAGTTTGACCACTGTCCTTCTGATGCGTGTTTCTTATTTATATACAAGTTATTTTCCACCTTCTTCCCCTTTTGAAATTCTAGATGCTGTTGAAGCATGGATGCTGGTTAAGGGATTTTTCACTCCCGAATGGTAGTCGTCAAGCTTTTATACTTGACCCTTTCTTCCCTTCACAAAGTACAATCATACCTCATTTTATTGTACTTCTCTTTATTGCACTGTGCAGATATTGTGTTTTTCTACAGATTGAAGGTTTGTGGCAATCTTGTGTTGAGCAAGCCTATTTGTGCCATTTCTCCAACAGCATTTGCTCATTTTGTGTCTCTGTGTCACATTTTGTTAATTCTCCCAATACTTCAAACTTCTTCATTATTTGTTATGGTGATCTGATCAGTGATTACGATTCACTAAATGTTCAGATGATGGTTAGCATTTTTTAGTAATAAAGTGTTTTTTAATTAAGATCTGCATATTGCCAGGGGGGTGCCTGGGTGGCTCAGCTGGTTAAGCGACTGACTTTTGATCTCAGCTCAGGTCATGATCTCACAGTTTGTGAGATCAAGGCCCATGTTGGGCTCTGTACTGATAGTGTGGAGCTTGCTTAGGATTCTTTCTGCCCCTCCCTCTCTCTCAATTTTTCTCTCAAAATAGATAAATTTAAAAAGATACGTACATTGGTTTTTTAGACATAATGCTATTGTGTACTTAATAAGCTACAGTATGGTGTAAACATAACTGTCCTGGGAAACCAAACAATTCATTTGACTTGCTTCATTGCAGCAGTCTGGAACTGAACCCACAGTATCTCTGAGGAATGCCTATACAGTTTCTGTACTGTTAATTCAGCAGGGATTTATAGAGTACTTACTCTGTACCAAGTGTCTTGCTGAATCTTAGGTATAGTTGCAAAGCAGAGTAATACATAGAGGAATACTATCCATCTTTGCCTGAACTCTGGCCTACATTCTTGGGGTTGCATTGGAGCTAGGGTTGGGTGAGAAAAAAAGTGCTTTTAAGTAGACAGGAAATGAGTACAGATAAGGAATATATGACTTTTAGAAGCTGTGTTCCACCCATGCATTTAGAATGACTCTGAAGCTCTTAGTTGTCAGTTAAACTTACACTGATAACGTGGACACAGACACAAAGCATCTTAGCCAACTGTATGAAGACAATGAAATTCTTGGCAGAAATTGTATCTCCCTTACGCCCCCAACCCCCAGCCGTTTATTTAGTGTTTTCTGCAGTTCTTTCTAGGATGCCACTAACTCTTCACATCTTTATCATTAGTCCTTTTTACAGGCTTTTCTCTTTTGTTTAGTTCTCTGAAATTTGATTAATGGGCCCTATTTTTGTAGACATGTTTGAAGTGTCACAACCACTCACTGCCTTTGGAACTGTAGTCATCATACATTGTGTGTCTCTTCTGACCCCCACACCCCTTAGAGAGACTTTGCAGCCTTTCTGGCTGGGCCCTTGCAGAGAAACTCGCTGTGCAACTTGCTGTCGTTTACTTACAAAGTGGAGCCACAGAGTCGGTCGTTCCCATTTTGTGCTAGACTGCTGTATAAGGACCTCACGACAACCCTTCCAACTGACGTCACCATTACGTACCAAGGTGAGAGGAAGGATGCCTCAGTGAAGAGATTACAATGTGCTCAGCGTTACTCAGGTTGAATGAGACGGTAAAATAGGTAGATTACATCAGTTGGACCTTTGGAGACCCGTTCTTCTGTTAATCTACCAGAAATTTACTCAGTAAAATACAAAGAATATTTTTCTTTTTTTTAAATGTATTTTT
This sequence comes from Panthera uncia, assembly GCF_023721935.1. Classification (NCBI taxonomy): domain Eukaryota; kingdom Metazoa; phylum Chordata; class Mammalia; order Carnivora; family Felidae; genus Panthera; species Panthera uncia. The sequence continues at coordinate 20,636,646 of NW_026057579.1, read as the reverse complement.
TAATGTGTATTTTTGAGAGAGAGAGAGAGATATTGAGAGTGAGTGATCTGAAGCAGGCTCTGTGCTGACAGCAGAGAGCCTGATGGGGGGATTGAACTCAGGAACTGGAAGATCATGACCTGAGTGGAAGTCAGACGCTTAACTGACCGAGCCACCCAGGTGCCCCGAATGTTTTCCTTCTTTCTACCAGTTTTTCTCTCCTTTTTGGGGTAGTAGACATAATTTACCCTTGTTCCCTCTCCTGTGTTCCATCCAAGTCTGCTAATGCTCCTCCAGTTTAAGATTTGTTTTCTTTGGAGACCCCTCCTGAAGAGAGACAGCTCATGAGGCTGTCAGAGGGTCACTTATGATGGAGAGAGCCAAAAGACTCATTTCGCTAAGAAGCCAAGTAGACAAGTGTATATGTCGCTCTCTAGAGACTCTTCTCTGGATGGGAATTTTTTAGGGCTGGCTGAGAGAGCTTTATGATACAGTTTTATAGTTAAATATACCATCATAATGTGACATGGGCAATAATGAAAAATAGGATAAAATATTTTTAGGAGGTGGAAAATTTGAAGCTGCTGCAGATTTCACACCATAGATTTTAGGCTTCCTTCTGGGCAGGGTCTGTTCAGGTCTCAAAACTTCATTGGTCCAATAAAGGGCAGCCTCTTTCCTCCAGACCAAAAAAAAAAAGTTACGTGGGTCCAGAACACCAGTGATCCAGGTTCAGGTTCCCCCAGTTGCTCTAAATGAGATTGACTTAATCTGTTTTAGGGACGGACGCCTCATCCACTTCATGGGAAGAACAGCGAGTATCCCATGAAAATCTGTTTTTTACGAAGCCCCTGCATCAAGTGTTTACTTCGTTTGCAAGAAACGGAGAAAGGTTGGATATGAGCCTGGTCTCCTAGAATATTATTTTCACTGGGAATATGTCAAAAGTGAGTAAAGTAATACTGTGCACAGTCCCAGGTGTGGTCCTGGGAACTGAAAACTATTGAAAGACTCAGAGCCCTTGCCTAGGGACCATCCTTGTAATGAGAACATTCATCTCATCATGATGGTAAGGGGCAAGTTTGGACAATTGAGGTATTGATTTGATCATATATTTTAGCTGAAAATCAGAATGTGTGTGGGGCAGAAGGCATTTTGTGAAAGAGGGAGTATGTACCATTCAACTGAAGAGTTGCTTTTATGAAAGCTTTATTTCTGCCTCGTTTTCCTGAGTCTTTTGAAAATAAAGTTTTTACAACATTCTGGGTTCCTGAATGACAGTTAAGGAAAACATGTTTGATCCGTAGATTGAAGCAGTGTATTCTAGGCCCCTGTTTCATAAAGAATATGGTGTGAGAACATACTGTGGATAATCAGGGCTCTATGTGGCAAATGCTTTGTTTTCTAAAACACGTCAGTTGAATGTGTTAGGTCAGCTATAAAAAAGCACGATCAGAAGTCTGCTCAGACTCAGCGGTTACAAAGGGAAGCAGACCTCCCTCATCTGTCTTCTACAAGCTCTCCCATGCTGCACAGGCCTGATCGGAGTCCTGACCCCCCTTCCTGCCCCAGAACTGCAGCCAGGTCTCTACCGTGGTCCCTCTTTGGACCCGATGACCAGGAAGTAACCTATGTGTGTGGGAGCACAGGGGACTCGTAGAACCAGCTCGGCCCACCATTAGAAGGAAGCAGCTTGAGAGTAAGAGAGATGGCTTAGTTCAGGCTCTTGCCTTCTAGGCATGTGGTAAGGATGAGTGGTGTGAGTTAGCAAAGCACTTAGCGCTTTTCAGATGATTGGTGTTAACAGAATTTTCACAATGATCACATCCAAGTTGAATAAAGCTTTTAATAAAACAGTCTTCTTTATCAATACCTGTAAATTCTCTTTTAAAGCAGTAGCAAAGGCGACTGTAGCAAGAGCTCAAGAGGCAAGGCAATATTGGAAAGTGTTTAACAGAAAGTTAAAAATATAAATGTAGAAGATCTGTTTATATATTTTTCTCTCAGAAATAAATTCCCTTTCCCTCCCTCCCACCAGGTAAAAGGAAATATTGCACTTTCTGCTCTCATGACTAAGGTGGCAGGGGTTCCAGAAGAACCTTTCAAGATTATCAGGAACATCAGCATGAGGGCCGGTTCACCTAGCCCGGACCATATGGAGACCAGCAGCTCTCCAGCCTGAAAGAGGCCTTCCACATGTGCGCCAGGGAGAGCAGCTGGCCGCTCAGTTGTCGAGTCCTGCCAGGTCCTCGTCCGAAGCACAGCTCTCCCACCTGTGCTCCCAGCCCCGCAGCAAAGGCAGCTCTGTCCCACCTCGGATACGTTCCCGCTCACAGTGGCCGTGGCCTCTCTGGGGGAAGGAGGGCTGGTCAGACCCAGGCTCTGGAAGGATTGTTCCAGTACTATGCCTAAGACCCCTACTCTCTGAGGAAGCTACAGGCACGCTGAGGAATAGTATGGCCACCCTCAGAGCTCACGTATCCATGAACAAATGAAGGCTTGAGATTTTTAAACCTAAAGTCTATGTGAGTGTGCACTTCCAACAGTTTGGGCAGGTTGGGGCTTGGTCATTTGTCCTTTCCCAAGGCCTTTCTTTGATTCCAAAAAACAGATTCTCCCCTCCCATTTGGACTGTTGTGGGGCTCACGGCCATTCAGGAGTTGTCCACCACCTGGTGGGGCAGGGTGACCGAGGAGCCGTTAGGGAAGACAGCTGGCTTCTCCCGCCCCTTCAAGAAAAAGGTTAGCAGCTCCCCCTTCCCTTTCACAAAGATGGGCCCTCGCCTCACAAAGCGGAAGCCGTACTCCCGAAGGATGGCTTGTGTTTCTTCCACCACCTGTGGAGGGAGAACATAGCGTGAGCTCAGCTGCCCAGAGGGTGTCCACATGTGGCCCACAGGCCCCAATCAGCCTGCCTGGAGTGTTGCTCTCCAGAACTGTTGGGCCAAGCCCCTTATCTGCATGCCAACAGGCACAGAGTGGACAGTGGCAGGATGCGGGGTTGCCTAGGGCCTTTCCCTCTCCCAGTGACCGTGCTCCCTGTCCCCAGAATCACTCTGTTTTGTCTCTTCTCCCCACTCTGGCGCTTTCCTGCCATGGGGGTGGCTTCAGGGTATTGGCTGTTGGAGGCACAAGATGTAGTTCATTCCAAGAGGCAGGACAGCCTTACCAGAAACTTAAATCTAAATTTTGGAAATGGGGTCGAAGTATTTCCTCCCTTCTACTGAGGCATCCCTTTCCACCCTTGCCTTTAATCTTCCAAAAACACCAACTCGATAACCTGGGCCAACAGAAAGGAGGCAGTAGCATGTGGCAAAGCACCCCCTATTCTGACTTTGTGCCCGGTCCCTGGGTCTGAGCACATGCTCGGCTCTCGCTGGACATACCTGAATGTTACCCATGACCCCTGTGGACTCCATCCTGCTGGCTACGTTCACCGTATTGCCCCAGATGTCATAATGTGGTTTCCGGGCTCCAATGACCCCAGCCAGTACCCCTCCTTTGTTCATGCCTGGTGTAGAAGCATAAAATTAAGCACAGTCACATGTCACATTTTGTCATCATCCCATCTCAGAAGCCATCAACTCCTCCCCCAGAGAAGTTACCACCCGACCCTAACCACAGAGCTCCTAAATCTGTAACATTACTCCTGAAGCTTGTCTCTAAGCCACCAGAGGGCAGGCATGTCTCCTGTTTATCCTGTCCTTGGCAAATGTCAGCTGTCCCCAATATGCTAACTAATGTATGCAGTGTGGAAGTTGACAGTTGCAACACATATCTGGTACTTCCAAGTGTCTTGTGACCTCACCCAGGAGTGAGGACCCCACCCCCACCCCCAATAAGGGCAGCAGGTGACATTAACTCCTAACAGGCTGGACAGAGGCAGCAAAGGCCTGGGCAGGCACACAGGACTGCTTGGGAAAATATCCTGACTTCCCAGCCGGACTCATAAGGCATGCTTTTCACGGTCAACAGTACAGGACAGACAGCTAACCATCATTTTGTCAGATGTGTGGTCTGAACATCTGGAAGAGATCCCTGAGGTCTCAAAGCTGTGACCATGTGGCCTTCCTCGACCTAAATGCCTCAGGGCTAAGTCCTCTTCCCTCCTGATGTGCCGAGTCCCTTGTGTCAGAGGAACACATCGAGGAGCAGACAAGCCTGAAGCCCTTACCTATGCGCAGCATGAAGTTGTTGAAGGACTGGTTGTTGATGTTGGTGAGTGTGTCCTTCATGGCCAGAGCGAAGTCAGCCAGGTCAGCCAGGTGTTGCCAGCGCTCCCGGTCAGACTTTTCCTCCTGCGCCAAGGAGCGGCGGTGAGGGCAGCAGGAGCCAGCGTGGGCACCTTCCTCCCCTTCACGGTATTATTGAGGTGAGTTCCTACAGCTACGTGTTAAAGGCCTTATTCTCCACTTCCTCCCACAGACAAGTCCATGACCTCTGCCTCTGTGTGTCACTGACGCTTCACCTGGGTCCCTTTGGATCCAGGGCAAAGCCCGGGCGGTGGTGGGGAAGACACATCCTGTCAAGTCACTTCCTGTCTGCCATGTAGCAGATCAGTCCTGCCTCATCACCACCTTGCCCGAACCTGGTCTTATAATTTTGAGATCGCTGTCCTCACTTTGATTCCTGAGCTAGATTATAAGCACTGGAAGGTCATGACCATCTTAGATGCATTTCTTTAGCCTCATCCATAGGATGGAGATGGTAGCAACACTTACATAGTATAGGACAGTTATAAGACAAAACAGGATGATGACAGTGTAGGAAGAGCTCTTGGGACCAGGGCCCCCACAGCTCCTCTCCTCCCCTGGAACGAGCTAGCTAAATGGCTAGGTCCACAGGTCTGATTCAACAAGAGGACAGGCCGATGCCAGCCGGTGAGCTCTGAAGACCCCTCTTCTAATAAAACTGCTTCCAATCTGGATGTCGTCATTGTTACATAATTGTGTGGATGGTTTCTACTCCCTGGTTCTTTCCGAAGTATAGAACACGAAGGGAGCATGGCCACAGTTGAAGCAGCTTACACCCGGGCTAAGCTGTGCAGCAATGGAAGGGTTGTGTGTCCTATTTCTCTGCTCATTAAACTTTGCCAATAAACCTGATTTTAAATTTGCATCGCATGGTGCTGGCGGTGCGTGTGTCCCTTTGGCACAACCGGTACCCGGGAATGTCAGCTACCCTCGTAACTTCCCGTTTCACACGTGCTGGGTGCGGGCCGCTACTTTCTTGCCTTGGAGGCAGAGCCCCATCTCCTCCAGCCACAGAGGTGGTTAGCTACCTTGTTGGAGTTGGCGAAGCCATTGGTGTTGACATCCGGGGTGACTCCTGAAGCTGCCATATAGGTGCTGCCGATGGTTTTGATCTTGGTGATGACCCGGAACTTAGGATTATCCAGGAGCTGAGGCCAGTATTAAAGAAGAAATGTCAGTCAACGGGGATAAATGAGCCAACTAAGTGACAGGTGTGCCTGTTTACAACAACCCCACAAGACAGCCCAGAGATGGTTTCCTACAGTCTGATCGAGTCTGCCGCTTATCAGCCATGTGATCTCAGGCAAACTTCCCGATGAGCCTCAGTTTCTAGGACCTTAACGTGGGACAAAACTGCCAGTCCCCTAGGGTGATTGAGCATATGTGTAAAAGCATTTTCCTTGGTGTACGAGTTAACCTAATTTTACTGGATCTGAATTTGAGGGTGGGGAGAATCCGAGGGGCCTCAGGATCTTGTTTTAGCCAGTCGTACCCTGAATTTGCAGGCGATTTCCCAGGCTCCTGCCTGCCCGCTCAGACCCACCAGGCTGCAGGAGCTCCTGCGTTAATGGGGAGGGGCTCAGCCGGAAAGATGGAGCAGCTAGGGTAATGACAGCTTCTGACTTTCTGCAGCCTGTCCTGTGGGATGTGATCCAGAGTGAGCTGGCTTAGGGGCAGGACGGGGACTCACAGAATCAAAATCTGAGATGATCTCGTTGAGGAAGCGCAGACACTCGATGCCACCATTATTGATGCTCTCCTCTGTGTAGAAGTCGGCGAAGTTGGGCAGGGAGGCAAACATGACTCCAATCTCATCATAAGACTGGCTGTACAGCTCCTAGAAAGAGGCAGGCCCGAGCGCTCAAGGAAACGCTGACGGAACGGTGTGCCACAGAAATGACGATCTCCCGTGATTGGTGTACTCAGCTTTTTGGATACCTCCCAGGTTATCCCAACTTTGAGCCGTAAGGAGGTAGACTGTCACGACTTTGAACAAGAGTTTTTCTGGTCTCTGGAACAGCCCTAGCTTTGAGCAAGTGGGTGGGATGGAATTGGGAAGTGAGGCAGAAGAACCCTTCTACGTGAGGGGATGGCAGCTGACAGGGGAGCTCTAGCCAAGGCCTCGGCGGAAACGGGGCCTTCCGGGGATGTGTGGCCCACAGGTTGAAGCGCTCTCTACCGAGCGCCTGTGAATTTCCCTCTTGCTTACGATGCAGCTGCAGCTTGGGCGCAGCCCTGCCTGGAATGGTGCCAGCTCCTGAGAAGACCTTGGGCCCAGAGGGGCTCCCTGGCACAAAGCCAGACGACACACAGCCTTACGGCTGCGAGCTATCGCACAGGGCCACCCCTCACCTCATCTCTCTTCTTGGACCCCAGGAAATGGCGTGCCACGTGCTCAGGCAACATGTTGGTGACCAAGGCCTCATTCCAGCGCCGCATCTCGTAGACGCGTTCCTTCTGGTCATGGACCTCAATCTTCCACAAGAACAGTGTCCGTGCCAATTTTTCCACCTGTGGACAGGCACAGGCAAGGTGTGTGCTTCAGCTGACCATTTGATGGAAAGATGAAGCGGGAATTCGGATGCAGGGGTTCCACGTGGGAAAACCGGAAGGAAGGTGGCTAAATGACAAGAGAAAGAAGCCCCGGAGAGACCCGCCTACTCACAAAGGCCACCCTGCAGCTGTAGTGAGGATTCCAGCCTCACTGTGGTTATGCAGAGCTCCCAGAGGCCTTCTGGAGATGCGGGGCCTTCTGGGACCTAATTCTAGCTACAGGTCCGTCTTGGCCTGGGGGACGCGGGCAGCAATGGAGATCTAGCCCAGCGGGGCGTCCCCATTTCCAGCAGGCTCCATTAGGCCAAGAAGTGCCTCGGGAAGGCTGTACTTTCCCTCGCAAGCCACCGGGGGGCACCTGGGCTAGCATGGAGCTACTTCACTCTCTCCCTCTCTGCTTATTTTTTTTTCCTTTTAACCAAACAAAACTTCATCAGCTTCTTTCCCTTTCTCTTCTGCCTCCACGAGTGTCAGTGACCCCTAGAACCAGGGTGAGTGAAAATCCAGGAGCCCTTAGCCTAAGAAACAGATTTTCTCCAAGCTTTTATGCCTCCACTGTATGCTTCCTTCAGCATGCTGGAGAAAGTCAGAGGAAAGAGGTAACGAACTGTTCTCCTTGTATTACAAGGGAGGAAACCAGAAAAAGGAGGGGGTGATGGTTTGGCCAGGGCCACATGCCAAGTTGGGTAAGGGAAACCAGCGCTCCTGAGGAGCCGGGCTTCTTAGATCCCGAGACTGCGTTTTTAAGAAACCCTGACGGATTGTGCACAAAGATGGGAGAGGAGGGTGTGTGGGCACTCACGTGGCGCGAGAAGTAGTAAAAGCTCAGCATCATGATGAAGATCATCACTGTCATGGAGTACTTAGAAGGCACCAGGGGCAGCCTGTGGGGCAGACAGTAATTCATCCACCCCTGCCGCCATCTTGGAAGGCAGCTTCACTCCCTCCAACTGGGCTGTGCCCTTCCCGTCACCCTGGGCTCCAGAAACTTCTCCCGGCTCCTTAAGCACCTTCACATCAAGCCTGGACTCACAGGTAAATCTTAATCACTGGGCTCCTAATAGGCAGCCCTGCGGGGCAGCTCCTGGAATCCACACCAGGGCCACTCCCCCGGTGTTTAGTAAACACTGCAACTGATTGATAACAGAAGTAGGTGCAACCATGGAAGCCTCTGGAGAAAGGCTTCGGAGTGATGGAACTAAGGCACCGTTTTATCATGCTGCTTTATAACTTCACATTTTCGTATGGCGCTAACAGTTTTCATTACCGCATAGTAGCCTACTGCATGAGTAGGTCACAATTTGTATACCCATTTGCTGTTGATGGGATCTGGGTTGGTTTCACCTGCTTTGGACGTGTGTGTGTGTGTGTGTGTGTGTGTGTGTAGCTATGATGAACACGACCGGACGTTTCTGCCCACACGTCCTGGGACATACAGATGTGCATGGGTTTCTGTAAGGAACGTACGGAGCAGCAGAATTGCCGGGTCATAGGTCTATTTGCAACCTCACTAAATAAGTCCAAATGGTTTTCTAAAACGGTTGTACCAATTTATACTCCCATCAGGAGCGTGTGTGTTACCATTGTACTGGATATTACCAGACTTCTTAACTCTCGAGAAACGGGTAGGTGTGTAGTGGTATTTCGTCCTGGTCCTAATTTTCATTTCCTTGATTACGTGAGTGCCTTTCATTTATTAGTGGCCATTTAGATTTCTTCTTTTGTGAAGGGTCTATTCAGTTCTTCTACCCTAATTCTGTTAGGTAAGTCTAGTCAAGGCACCGAATCATAAAATTCTAAAACTTTAGCGCTAGAGGGGACCCTGGAGAACTTCTAGTCCACTATCCTCTTCAAGTTGTGAAACGGACTCGAACGATGGCCTGCCTGCGGCCCCTGAGAGGACTCCTGCAGCTGGGGAAGAATCCATGCCTTCTAGATCAAGTGCGGTGCTCTTTCCTCCTCATTTTGCTGTGGTCCTGCCGGCCAGTTAAATGCAGCTATCACATCCATTTGGCCGTCTGTTGCCTCTCCCCTCACCTGAGCCCGGCCTCCACCCGACCCCCTACACCACACTGCCGCTGCTCTCCCGGCTCGCTCTCTGACCTGGAAAGGCCACAACGGCCAGGTCCGTACCCGGGTCATTCCGCCTCTGCTCCAGCCCCCCTACCCCTCCTACAGAAACACATACTGCTCTAATAAATCTCCCACATCGTGTGCCTTTGAAGGGGTGAGATCATGGCCTTCTCTTGTCTCTAGAAGAAAGGGAGACTAAATGCAGACCGAACGGGGAAAGCAGTTGCCCTTACCTGTCAGTGCCGTTGAGCCCGGGGGTGGAAAGTACCTGCATCTTCTCTAAGGCGACCACAGGAAAGCTGTTGGACAGATAATCGCACACTCAGGCCCCGCCTGAGTACAAGAGGCTGATGCCCAGAAGCTGAACACGGAGGCAGCCGCGATCTTCCACTCATCGAGAATGGAAAGGATCTCAGAGGCGTATCTGTGAGAAGCCACGAACCCCGATTCCCATCCAAGCCTCGAAGGAGCCCAAGGCCCATGACCCTGACGTGGAGACTTGGGCGGTGGGGGGAGGAAGGAGACAAAACAGACCCCTAAAGAGGCCTCATCTTACTCATGTTCCTGGAAACGTTTGCGGTCATATTCATCAAAGATGGGGCGCCAGGCGTAGATGTTGATGATGGCCACAGCACCCGTGACAAGCAGCATGAGTGTGAGCTTCACCATGTGGCTGACCTGCACCAGCATGATGGTGGCAATGAGGGACAGCACAGCGACATAGTTGTAATACTTGGGGTTCTCTACGCAGCCATCCTCTGCCTCCGTCCCTGCGGTGCTGTTGACGGGTCCTGTGTGGTACTGCAGGCAGCTAAGCTGGAGGGCAGGCCCGGGGTGGCAGGGGGAGAACACAGGGTACAGGGGGACAGCAGACACTGGTCAGAGAGGGCTGTGCACGGCAGTGTCCTTTCAGCTGCCACTTCCCACAGCTCCCTCAGAAACACTGACAGATGGGGAAACTTACCAAGGAATAATACAAAGGCCACTAGTTCCTACTAAGAGCTTAACCGTCTCTCATTTGACGTCTATGAAAATTCCAGTATTTTTGCTATTGCCACCTTTGTATAGAAAACTCAGAGAGGCTGGACTTGCACAAAATAGCACAATGAGCAAGTGGTAAAGCCAGAGCCAGGAGTCCAGTATTTCAGTTTCAAATACAAATGCTCTTGCCCACATCACACTGTTGCTTAAGGGGGAGGGGGGCTCCCCCACAGCATCACCGCGATGGCAGCCAGTCTCCGCGCAAACACTTCCGTTTCTCAAGTCCTGCTGCCGAGCACATGGAGTCAAGGGAACTGAATCCAACCCACTTTCTGTAACTTGCAACCTCTGGTGCTCATCTGCCTTTGGGGAAGTTCTCAGCACGTGAAAAGTTTTCCTATACCTCCCTGGTCTTGCACCCCTCCGTTGGCAACGGGCTCTCCCGCTGTCCATGACCCGGCACCAGGCTCCAGGCGGGTTCAGACATGCTAGGGGCCTGGGGCTTCTCTTCCCTGCACTCGCGCATCGTGCGACCAGGGGCGTGTTAGGTTCTGGAGCCCCCAGCTTCTCATTCTAGTTGGACTTGGGCTCAGTCGGCCCTAGGGATTTTTCACCTCTACTACCACCAGATTCAGTCTCCATGGTGAGGTTTTGTTTTGTTTTTTTTTCCTGTGCTTCAATTTTTAAAGAAAATAAAGCAAGTGGTATAAGATTTATTTGGAAAATGTAGGACTTTTTAAGAGTGTATATAATACTGCCAAAATTGTTGGGAGCCATGACGAATGACAAGAAAGTCAACGACAGCTCCAAGCTGCCAGTGCTCAGCAAATGACTGGCGGCTCTCAGTCAATAGGTCGGGGTTTCCAACTGCTGTCCTCTCTCCCCAGGAAAGCATCTGGCTGCCCCCTTGGGACCTGCCGCTTCTCCGTGAATTGAGGAGAGCAGAGAAGAGGATTTGTCTGCCCCGAGCCATTTGGGCTCTAGGAAGGTCTGGCAACGTTCAAATGGACAAAGGCCAAACAGGAGAGCTCCTTTAGCGGAACGGGCTTACCTGCCCCCTAGATACCCCTTAGATACCTGGCTTTCACCACACTGTAGGGAACACTTCAGACATGCAGAACGCATACAAGTACTGTGCCCCTTGAGCAGCGAGATAGGGAGTTTCTTCACAGGGTTGGGGTTTAGAACTGCTCAGTCCTTTACTCTGCCACTTACTGGCCGTGTGACCTAAAACAAGTGAATTAACCTCTCTGAGCCTTGAGGCTGTAGGCAATGGTACCAACACTTCTTGGGACTGTTACATTAAATGAGTCAACATCCAACACGGGATCTGGAGCATGGTGTCGGGCTCCTGCACTCTGGGAGAGCACGGAGCTGGGGGCAACAGGTCAGTCTCAGGTTTCCGGGGTAGAAGACGCTCTCCACTTGGCCAAGATAATCTGTTTAGGAAACTCAGCCATGTCTAGTTGGGAGGACTGGTTGACAAACTGCTCACGCTGGCCAATACAGAAGCCTTTCTCCACTGAGAGAGAGGGTGTCCCTTCTACAGCGACAGCTGGAGCTCACCATGTCCACAACGTTTGCCATAACCAGAATGAAGATGGCTAACATGGCCCAGGTGTTTCTGGCCCAGCGGGTCCGGTCGATCCAAGTCGAGAAGGCCACGAGCTTCTTAGGAAAGGCCTAGAAGAATGGAATTTCAGGGGCCATGAGCCTTTGACAGTCTTTTCTCCTGTAAATATGGCTGCTAATGACCCTGTGCCTGTGAGTCAACCAAAAACTGACCGGCAGACTTGAGGAGGTGGCGCAGGAACCTGATGCTCTGTATCAGTCCCACTGGAGGGGTCTGTGACACAGCGGGGCCTCCAGATACCAGAGCCCTTTCTGGAGCAGACACGGAGACCAGCCCAGGGGGCTGCGGGCAGCGCCAGCAGCGGCAGCCCGCTCCGTAAGTCCAAGCGGCAAGGCCACGTCAGGGAACGATGTTCGGGGCCGGCCATCTTTGCCTGGCTGCTCCTGCCTTTCCTGGGTCCGTGTGCCCTAAGTCTTGCAAGTGACCCGGCAAGTCACCTGCCAGACCCCCTTCCCTAAAACACTGTTTTTCTCTGGTCATTCTGATCCCAGACTCTGCATGGGACCCCGGTGCTTACAGGAGAACGTCTCAGTCCCTTTGTCTGGCCGGGACCAACCCCCTTCCGGCGGGGCCTCCGCTGCTTTTCTACGCAGGTCCCCGTTTATCCGGACTCTGGCTTACACACCCCTGCTTGCTCAGCTGGAGCAAATGAATGACCGGTGTGGGACAAATGAATGAATGGGTAAATGCCTGCACCATCCTAACAAAGGCAGCGTATCTGTCAGGATCTGACGGGATGCAGAACTCCGTCGATGCCACCTGCACTCGCAGAAGGCTTCGGAGTCAAAGGGGAAGCGGCTCTTACCCGGGGAAAGATGGCGGCCAGCGAGCAGACCGTCAGGATCAGAAGGAGAACCTCCCCGACCACAAAGGTCATGTAGTTTGTCATCAGCCTGTGAAGGTGAGACGACAATGAGAGAGGGGAGCAGATGGGTCAGTGAGATCGGGTGAAGGGCCAGGAGAGAAGAGGAGAAGGGAGAGGGCAGGCCCTTCCATGCCGGCACCTGAAACGTTCACGGAGCCCTGCCTCCTGTTGTGGAGACGGGATGGAGGCCCTGAGTGCGGGGCCTGGGCATGTGCGGCCCTCCCCAGCGGTAGTTGTTGCTGGGGCACAGTTGCCCTTGGGCAGGGCCTAGGAGAAACACGGGGTTCTCAGGAATGAGCGCCCTGCCATGAAGGGAGAGCGGGGGACAGAGCCTCTCCCCTGCAGCCGAGGGTGGCAAGGCCTCCCCTCTGCCGACCGCACAGAGCTTCACAGCTGAGCAGGGACTTCCACACCCACCTTCTCAATTCCGAGAAACTCGGGGTCTCCAGATCCTCCCCGTACTCACACCCCCACCATTCGGTTCCCTAGGAACCTCTGTTGCCAAGCCGGCGCCTGATTCTCGGATTCTCGGTCTCTACTGAAGTATCGCCCTGTCGGTGAGGCCGTTCTGCCCGGGGTCGTACACAAACGCCGACACAACTAAACTCGCCACCAGCATTCCCCACTCCCTTCTTCACCTGACTTTTATCCATGCCACCTGCCCCTGTCTGCATATGTGTTTTGATTATTCAGTTGTTTACGTCTGCCTCCCTCTGCTAGAACGGAAGTTCCATGAGAGCGGGGCTGTTTGTACGCAGTCCTCGCTGCATATCCCTAGACCTCAGCGCCAGGCACAGAGCAGCCCGTAAATACCCGTGCAGCGAATGAATGGATTTGATCCTTCCAACAGTCCTGGGAGTTAGGAGAGAGGGCATTATGATCTTCAAATTGTTATTACCATCATCATCTTTGGCTTTACCGATGAGTAAACCGATACTCTGGGAACCTTAGAGACACGGCCGTACAACAAATAGGCAACGAAGCCGTGTCTAGAAACCTGCGACTAAGTCCGAGGCTCCTTACGGTGTCCCCAGCTGTAACTGGGACAGGGCTCCGCCCACCTCCTTCTGAGGGGGAACCCCGTGCAGGAGTGAGCTGCTGATGGGCCACGGGGAGGGGGACCTCTGACCTTTACTCGGGCCTCAACGGTTGGGGCAAGGACTCCAGAACATCCCCCGTGCCCCAGAGGACCTGCTGCTGTGTTGCAGAAATCCGTTTGTGCCCAGAGCTTAAAATCACCTGCTAAGATGAGGCAAGAATGGGAAGCCAGGTCAGCCTTGACGACTGAGGTTGAAGAGGGTCCCCATCTCCTGTCTCCTCATCCCAAGACTACTGAGGCCCACACAGCCAAGGCCTCCATCCTCCTGGGCCCCTCTCTACCCCTCGGCTTTCTCCATCCTGGTTTTAAGGCTAGTGCTATTCTGGAACCCGAGGTAGACAGAAGGAAGGGGGTCCAGGGCACAGTCCTAGCTACACCTGGGCCCGAGATCGGCTGGGGCTGTTCCACCGAGGCAAGGAAGAGACCAGGCTTTTGCCCCAGTGTCAGGCTCCAGATGATGCGCTCACACCCTTTACACCTCTGGTCTAGGATGCTCATCACCTTTCCTCTTTCCTGGCCTATCGGCTCCCACCATGCCCTCCTCACCAGGGGTCGATGAGTATCTCGACCAGGGCCGTACAGAGCAGGACAACACAGGAGCAGCTAAAGGCGGCCCCACTCTGCTTTTCCTTCTCCACGGAGTAGCGGGTTTCCATCTCGGGGTCCATGAACCGCATGGAAAGGAGGAAGGTGTTTCTCTTCTTCACTCTGCGGTGGAAACACGTCCCATGAAACACGGATGTCACATCTGCCTTGGCCTAACAGGAAGGGGCCCCATTTAAGATGGCTAACCTCCCGAACCCCAAGTCAGGGCCTACAAGGTATATGCAGAGGATCCACTTACACCTGGGCGGACTCTCGCTCAAGCAGGGCCTCATTGAGTAGCTGGTTGAGCTCATGCTCGTCCTCAGAGGCGTCCACCACTCGATCGGCCAGGTCCTGAAGGCGCAGCCTCCGGCGCGGGTTGGGGAACGAGGGATTGTCCGCCTGCAAGGCGGTGCCCGAGGTGGGGGCGGGTGGGAGGAGTGGGGGCGGAGTTGGGGAAAGAGGGTGGTGCAGGGGCGGTGGGGGGGGGGGGGGGGACAAAAGGGATCACACTCAGGAGGACTAACTAAGCCCTTCTAGAAACCACTTTACAGGAAGTCTTCCCTACGCCCCCACGCGGCTCCATCTTGCTTGGGTCTGGACCCAAAGCCACAGTCCTTCCTGGTTTCCCAGGACCGTGGCTCTGCAGTGACCAGCCACTAACGGCAGCATGTGGGGCAGCAGCCACTGGCCCTGAGGAGGACACCCGGGAATGTGAGACCGCTGCTGGGGCAGCACAGTCCTGGCACATCCTGCTACGAGGACGGGGTCCCACACAGCCACGCAATCGGCGTCCCTGGGACGTGAATGACCCCCAACCCTAGGGCTTAAGGGAGTGCACATCGGTTCATTTGGGGGAGGAAGGTCTGAGGGGGAAAGTGCTGGGAGAAGAAGGGACACCCTTGTCACTGGTGGGGTGGCGGGGCTGGGGGACTTCTACCATTTTAATTCGCACAGAGGAAAAGCATCAGCTCCAAAAGTATGACTCCAGACTGTGATTACACGGCCATCAGCCCAAATGGTAACTGAAACCGGGCCCATTAGCGCTGTCTGTGCGGGTCCAGATGTATCTGGAAGCCAGGACCAAGACAGCCCAGTCCTAAGCTCGGGCGTGCCACTGGTTGCCAATTTGATCCCATGTCACTCGTGTTGCCCAGCTCCAGCTTTCTCCTCTGTAAAATGACGAGGAAGGTCTGTTCCAGCACCAAGAACCTCTGTCCCTGAAGCGCATGCTGGGGAGTGTGGCTAATCGTGAGGACAGAAAAATTACAAGCTGCTAAAAGGATCTGCGTTCTTGTTAACGAGTTATGTCGAGTCTACATTTCCACCTTCTATCAAGGAAATCACAGTTGCTGAACGTCACGGTGATCCAGAAAACCTCCAGAACTTTCAGCCCTGTCTCCCCTCTTGCTCTGCAGCCCCCTCATCTCAAGGCGCCGGGGCCGTTCGTCTGCCCCCCACCCGCCACCGCCCAGCAGTGAGAACGGCGCGGCTGCCAGAAGGCTCACCTGAGCAAGGCAGAGACCCCCGTCTCCCAGGACCTGCCTTTATCACTGAGTGGGCCCAGGAAGCTCTTTAGTAACGGACAGGTCCTGGACGCTGTCCCAAGATGGGCCCCGTCCTCAGGGCGGAAAGCATGTTAATTCCTCCGGAAACCTCTGCCACTGTCATGGGACTTGTGGAACAGAGAGGTGGGCCCACCCTGAAGTCTCACTTCCAGAACAGTCTTGGTTGAATCCTACAGAATTCTCCACGGATGTCCTCGCTGCCCTCAAAGCCAGGATTCTGGGACAGGAGGGCTAGACAAGGCCTCTGAGGTGAGTACCTCTTTGGACTTGCCCCCCTCCACCCCAGGAGGAGACAGTGGAACCAGGGTAGGAGGTGACGCCCAAGGTGACACCGGTAAAAAGGAGAAGAGCCCAGGCCAGTCTCCCACTCCTGCAGCAACCTTCCCCACCCCGTCCCCTGCCCACAGCCCTGGCCCCCCGCCCCACACACACCTGGGCATCCTGCTCCTCGGGCTCCTCCGACGTGGAGCCGCTGGTGTGGATGCTTCCGTTGGGCTCCTTGGTCTCAATGAGGGCGGGAGAGCTGGGCTTTGAGGAAGCTGGCGCTCCATTCAGCAGGGCCTGCGGTGGTGGAAAGACATGGCTGTCGGGGCACTGGACCCAGCCGCCCACCGGCCCCAGAAGACCTGGTTGGTCCACGCACTATCAGTCTGGAATCTTCCCACTAGAGTTTGGAAGCTCTAATTTCTAAAGAAGTTACCGTTTGACTCCTCCTCTAGAACATTAATTTTAAAATGCTGTACTTTTCTGGTATCTTTTTCCACGAGTAAAATTATTCAAAGCAGAGAAAGACCCTATTGTTTCAACTCCTATTTCTAAAACAGTCGCTTCACACAGTGATTCACAGAGGTCTTTTTTTTGGTGTAGAGCCCGTCAGATGCCTTCCGAAAGTCTGAATAAATTCCACAAGCCCATGTCCCCAGTGATTAAGTACTCTTCCTTGACAGAGTAAGTTAAACGCTGAAACACAGGGCAGCAGTGTTACTGAGTCCCTGCTCTGTGACAGGAACTGCTCTAACTCCTGGGGATACACACAGAACGTCCTGACCGGGACAGCTCACGTTCTACTGAGGAAAGGCAGACAACAGGGAAGCAAGTAAGTAAAATTAGCAGAGCGCGTAAGAAGAGGGTACGTGCTCTGGAGAAAGATAAAGCAGGAAAGGGGCACAGGATCGCAGGGGAGCGGGACAGTGGAGAGGAGGTCAGCGAAGGCCTGAAGGAGCGAATCACTTGGCTCTGTGGGGACAGAGGCCCTGGGAAGAGGGAGAAGCTGGTGCAAAGGCCCGGCAACGGGCCTGAGCAGCTGCCGGGAGGTCAGAGCCGCTGCCAGGACGGTGAGTGAAGGTAGAGCAGGGCGGCGAGGGCCTGGCCATGCTGGGCCTTCCTGGCCTCCGCAGGGCTCGGGCTTTCCCTCTGGGTGAGATGGAGACCAACACAAGTGACAGGACTTCACCCGACACCTCAGCAGGAACACTGCCTGCCATGGGGACGGGGCACCGGGGCCAGGTCAGCGGCCCAGCCCCTGGTGGCCCAGACGGGGGTGGCTGTGAGGGGGTGTGGGGGGGGTCAGAGCTCTCTTTCGCAGGAGGGGTCAACAGAGCGCGCTTGTGGACGGCAAAGAGAGGGCTCAAGCACGTGTTCACAGTTTTTGGTCTGAACTGTTGAAAGAATGAACTTGTCGCTGACGGAGACGGGAGGGCGGAGGGACCGGCAGGCACTGGGCCTCGGACCTGGGGACCGAGCTCCCCCGTGTCTGTGCAGATGGACACTTACAGGGGCCACAGGGTGAGTGCAGGCAACAGCCGGGGCCGAGGGGGAAATCTGGGCATCATGAAAGATGGCATGTGAGACAGAGAGAGCGGGCGGGCCTGACAACAAGGGCAGTGTGCACAGGGAGAGGTCTGGAAGCTTTTTGACACTCGGGAAGGACTCATCATGAGGACTTCCTGAACACTTGTCGACCACACGAGCTACACGGGCTGTGATGAGTTCTGCGTGCCCCGGCGGCTGCCATGCCGCCTTGCGGAGAACACAGGAGGCGGGAGCTCCCAACCACAGCCGAACGTTCGAGTTCCCTGTGACACAGCGGCGCTGGCACACGGCAGATGCCCCGCCGATGGCCGCCGACTACCGCATGAGCCAGGGTTCACTTCTCTAATAAACAAAGAGCCCCTACAAAGCAGAGAGGGGACCGGGCCCTCAAAGGCCACATAAAGCATATGCCACAGAAGAAAACACCTCGCTGACAACCACGGTAAGCGTCCAGCCTTACTAATGATTACAGAAATGAGGTTACAACAGTGATCTATCACAGTTCTGTCTTTCAAATGGACAAACCTAAAAGTGAGTAAAGAGCTGGGCAGTGAGGGTGCCCTCCGGGGGTGGGAGGCAGGTGGTGAGTGAGCGGGGGTAAAAGCTTTCCATGTGCAGAAACCTTAACACAGCCTTTCTACTTCGAGAAATTGATATTTTCAGGAAGGGCAGTAAGAAACTGTTAACAGGGCGTCTGGGTGGCTTATTTGGTTAACCCTCTGACTCTTTGAGCTCGGCTCAGGTCACAATCCCACAGTTTGCGAGTTCAAGCCCCGTATCAGGCTCTGCGCTGGGGGCGTGAAGCCTGCTTGGGATTCTGACTCTCCTTCTCTCTGCCCCTCCCCGACATGTGCGCACGCGCGCTCTCTCTCTCTCTCTCAAGATAAACTTTAAAATAATTTTTTTGGAGAAAAACTGTTAAAATTCAACTTTACAAAAGTACTGAAAACCTGAATGGCCATAAAATGTCACTGAAAGAAGTGCTGAAAAGAGAACACCATTCACGTTTCCACGGGAACCAGTGCCGGCTGTCTCGTGTGATGGTGCACTTAAGAAGAAGAGGTAGGTTCTCTCGACCCGCAGTGCCTGTGCTCCGTCCTGTTCAGGCCGCGGCCTCGGCATGGGCCGTTTCCTGCTGGCTCACAGCTTCAGAGCTGATGTTTTAAGCCATGCAACCACAGACTCAACTTTTCTCTCATTTGCAAGTGGAAGAATGGCTCAAGCACAACGGCTCCATGGAGACGGGCTCTGCCCAGGCTCCCTGGGCCTCCCTTCCCTCATCTGCACTCTCGGAGGGGTGCCAGGTGCTGAGGAAAACCCCTGAGCCAAATGACACGCCATGCAAGGGTGATCGGAAGAAGCGAAATAAAATACAAGATCAGAACACAGCGGAATGAGTGCTATCCCAAGGACGTGTTGACTGCTTTGTGACTCCAAGGTGGCCCCCCGGTAAAACCAAATTTGTGGGTACGTTTTGAAAGGAGTAACATTGCTCAGTTTCTTAAAAATTTTGTATGCCAGGAATTACAAATCTCCTACCGCTTTACAAAAGTAGCTGATTGCTTAAATTACTGTCGATTACTGTCTGGTAGAACAGCTTTGAAGAGACATTTTCAATGCGTTCCAGTGAGTATGTTACAGTTCCCCAAAGAGCACTCTTAAAAATATGAATGAACTTGTTAATTCTGTGGCAAGGTCAAGTCTTAGTTCCTAATTTTCTGAAAAACAGCTTCCTACTTTTCTGAGTTCCTTGGAGCATTTAATTGTAGCTCAGACTTCACATGCAGCCCAAAATACCTTGAAGTGTCCTTTGCTTTAACACGGGCACCTCATGGGACTTTAAATTACTCAGGAGTGAGGCGGTGCCCACATGTGCAGGCCTCCCAGTGCTGAGTCCGTGTGAACGCCTTCACACGGGGGCGCCCACATTCTGGGTTACGGGGTGGCTGGCAGGTCGGGGGCAGGGCCCTGCTCTGCCACCTACCAGATCTGCAACTTACGCAAAGTTCTGGGCCTCAGTTTCCTCCTCTGTAAAGTGGGTATGACGACAGCCCCCTTTCTCCCAGGGCTGTCTTGAGGATTAAGTGAAATTACGGAGAAACGGAAGTACTCACGAAACAGTGGTTGCAATTCGATTTAAACGGATGAATCTTCTGTTTGTGTTTGATTTGCTAGTCATCACATACACGTGGGGGAGGGGGGAAGGCGTCTAGTTTTCTTTCCGGACTTTACAGGGGTCACGTCTTCAGCCACAGAAACCTCACCGGACCAGCTCAAGCCCTGCTTTAACCATCATGAGACAAAGCCTCGGCCATGGGATGGTCTCCACGTGCCAACTCTGGGAGCACCAAACCCCCCAACTGTCAAATTCCCACGACTGGTGGGGTTTTTAAGCGCAAAGCTTTGAGGAGTAAAACGCCTTCCAGGCTCACCAGAGGATGACAGACGGCCCAATTTCTGCAGCAGCCACTGGTGGCTTCTAACCAGACAGCCTGTCAGGAGGCTGGTGGGGGCAGCTGCTGAGGGCACTGGGTCTGACGAGATGCAGGAAATCAGCAGAGAGGCCAGGGCAGGACGACCTCACCACTTCCATCCGGTTCTTTTCTCATTTCCCGCCCTGCAAAGTTCCCAGCCCGGTTCTCCTCCGTGACCAAGCCAACCTCAGTGCCTGCCCCTGGCATCCTCACCCACTCCGCGAACTCGCTCCCTGGGTGCCCACGTCTCTCCCACGATTCTGACTGCCTCCTCCACGCAGGGAGCCCTTCCCTAGCCAGCTGCTCTCCCGAGTGCCACGTACACCTCTCCGGGCGCCTGTCCTCTGCTGTACCACTCACCGTCAGCCTGCCGGGAGCCATGTGCCCTACTCCCCCCGGAGCCCGCTTTCCCCCTGCGAGGGTGCCCCCCACGGCCCCGCCCGCTCTTCCCCAGGCCCTGCTTCTGGAACCCTGCCTTTCCACGTCCCGTGCGAGGCGGGCAGCGGACTCACCGGGCCGCCGAGGCCGTGCTGGGCGGCTGTTTTCTTCACCTCTGGCTTGGACGCGATGATGAGGTAGGTCTCGATGCCCTTCTCGTCCAGGTACTCACAGCGGCTGCCCCCGTCGCCCGGCTCCACATCGAACTCGCCCTTTAGGCAGTCCATGGTGCTCTGGGAGATGTGCACACGCCTGGACGGCAGCAAGAGGCCCGGGACCGTCAGCGGAGGGTCGGGCCACCCCAAAGCCCAAGGCTGCCGGGGAGGCGGGGACACACGTGCCACCAGAGCTCCAGCCGGGGCGCCCCGGTGCTAACTGGCTGTGAGGCCCGTGTGGCCCCTGCCCCTCTGGGCCTCAGTGCCACATCCACGAAACAGGAAGGAAACACCCTCAGGCTGCCCGCAGCACCGGGCCAGGTGAGGAGCGTAGAAGGCCGCTCTGAACTCGGTGGTGATCCTACCGTTATGCACCTCACATGGCTCCCACCCGCCGTCAGGGGGTTGTTACCCATTTCTGGGGAGTCACCACTGAGGGACAGGACCCTGACTGCCCCGGAGGGCCACTCCCTGACCCAGGCGGGGAGGGTTTCTCTGTGTCCTCAGCCCGTCCGCCCTGACTGGCTGGTGGTATAAAGGAGCTCGAGCCAGGTGTACACCACGTCAGAACCTGTTCCTTGGGTTTGGCGCCCTGCGGGGAGCCTTGGAGGCGGCTACGGCTGTGCCAGCGTCTGTGGCCCCACGAGGAGAGGACGGGGACGAGGACACACGGCTGCAGAGGCCTAGGCAGGAGGCAGCTGGGCCCGGGGCAAGCAGGCAGGCACCCCGAGGAAGAACACTGCTCCTGGGTGTCTCCTGGCTGAGCCCCAGCCCTGACGGATGGACGGTCCCCTCCCTCAGTGCCCACGCCCGCCCACCGGGAAGGAGATGCTCGCTCACCCGGGGATGCCACCGGCCTCCATCTTGTTGGCCACAGTGACGTCGGTGGACCACACGTCATACTGCCAGCGCTTCTGGCCCAGGACGCCCCCCAGCACCGTGCCTGTGTGCACCCCCACACGCATGTCCACCCCAGTCTTCGTCTTCTCCCGCACGTACCTGCCAGGCACACACGGAAAGGAGGAGGGTCGGGCATGGCTGTGGCAAGGTGGCCGGCCCTCTGTGCCCTGCGGGAAGAGTCCTGCGCTGGCTTTCTCCCACTCCAGGCCGAGGGGGCTGCTGGGCACTCCACAGCTCTCTGTCTGCACTTCAGCTAAGTGACCTGTGGCTAGGGGTCCAGCAGGTCGGCCCAGGCCCAGACTCACATCGTGAGTTAGTGTGATGGGGGTGCAGGCAGGAAGCCACAGAATAATGGCCGCTACCTCCCCGTGTCCACCTGTGCCAGGCGCCCGCACAACAGGGAAAGCTGCCCCAAGGTGAGGGAAGTGGAGGTGAATGATCCTGAACTACCCACCCCCCCCACGCTCCCAGCACAGCATTTGTGTCTAGGCCAATGTCAGAGAAGCTCTAATCCAGAAGATGGTAACAATGCAAAACCACCCTCTGGCGGCAAGGTGTCCCTTCCCCGCCCCCCCCCCCCAACCACCCAGCCTCCATCCTGGTGGTGGGGTGGGAAACCTCAGCAAGGAGCCCCCTTCCCTCCTGGTGCCTGATCCCAGCCAGGGCCTGCCTGCTGGGGCCTCTAAGCCACCTGCAATGTGACAGCGACAGGGGAGGGCGAGGGGGAAGAGGGCAGTGTCCTCCCAGTGGCAGAGGCAGGAGCCCTGGCTGGGAGCCCAGAGCAGAGGCCGGGGCCCTGTCCCACCTCTGCTGCCCCACGTCGCTGTCACACTCGGACTTTCCGACCTGAGACGGGCCTGGAGGCTCACAGTGAGAAAACACGGAGAGAAGGGACGGGGAGCCTGGTGGGGACTCCAAACCAGCGTGAGGAGGTGTGACAGCCTTTACCACGACTGCCACTTCTCTAGAAAACAACGGTGGATGCAGGCTGGGCCCCTCAGAGGCCACGGAAGGCTTTCGGCCCCTCGGCTGGCAAGAAGGCGAGCCACGTCCCCCCTTCCCAGAGCCGGGGACTGAGCCGCCTGCCGACCAACACGGCACCCACGTCCCGTGGGGGCCTGGGGTGCGCCGAGCCCCCACGCCGGACCACGGAAGGCCCGCCTCTCCCGCGGTCCAGAGCCCCTCCCCCCAGAGGCCCCCACTCACGAGATGGCCTCCACCATGGCGAGCCCCATAAGGATGGAGCAGACGGCGTGGTCCTCCCGGTAGTCCGGCAGGCCGCAGATGCAGTAGTAACAGTCGCCCAGGATCTTAATCCGCAGCTGGTGGTATTTCTGAAAGAACAGGGTGTGCGGCGTGGCTCTGAGTCCCTCGCGGGCACGGAGGGCGGGCAGGGGGCAGAGCAGGCACCCGTGCGAGGCGACCGTGGGAACCCCGAGGGTGGCCCCCCGCCGCGCCGGAGGCCGAGCGGGGGCCGGGTACTCACGGCCGCCAGCTTGTCAAAGCGGGCGAAGAGCTCGTTGAGCAGCTTCACGAGCTCCTGGGCACTGCAGGCGGAAGACAGCTGGGTGAAGCCCACGATGTCCGCAAAGAGGATGCTGGGAGAGCAGGGAGGGCGCCACCATGAGGCTCCGGGCAGCGTGCCTGGCCCCACCACCAGCTCCTGCCCCAGGACCACAGCAGAGGGGTCCCTGCTCGACCCCAAAGCGGCAAGCCCCTGGCACTCCCAGGGCGAATGCGGGGCTCTGACGTTTAGTTTATCCTCGTGGGCCTCTCCTCTCCGGGCCTCCTTCCCCCATGCTGCCTGCTCCTGCCCCGTGATAAAGTCACCCGTCTTGGTAGGAACACAGCTGTTAGCCCCTAGCCGGCCCGGAATGGCTGGGTGACCTCACAGACGTCACCCCCGCACTCTGGGTGACGTCTGTGCGATGATGGGGACTGACTACATGGCCCAGACGGCTCATTCCCGGCACCCGTCTGCAAGACTGCTCCCACGGGGGCCGAGGCTCACACTGAAGGCATGGCCTAACTTCTAGTCCTGGGGGAAGACTCTCGAATCCCACAGTGCTTGGCTGACCCCACAAAGCCCAGCCCCCGTTCCGCTCTTGGAGCCCAGGCCCACGGGCCGGCGCACCTGACGTTCTCGTGGCGATACATGTACATGGTGTTGAACTGCTGCTGGTCCTTTTGGCTCTCGTCCTTCTTCATGTCCTTTAGCATCTCGTCAGCCACATGCTTGGGCAGGATGGAAAGCATAAGGTTCTCCTGGGAGGAGGAGGAGAGGGTTGGTGGAGAAGCAGCTGACCCCACGGGGCCTTACAGGGGCCTCCCCCACGCTGGGAGGCAGCCGGAGGCCCAGGGCAACAGGCTCAGGGCTGTGACGGCACACCTTAAAAGCCCTCACGGGAGTCAGAAATCCATGAAGAAACCCAAGCTTGGTTCTGTACCTCCAGAGTGTCCTCAATGCCACAGGAAAGGTGGCAGTTCTTACGTGGACCTGTTCTCTCCTGCACCAGGAGGGTGCAGGATCTGGGTCACCCACCCCAGCATGCACAGAGCGATCACCCGAGAATTCTGACTGAACATGACTGAAGACCGACTAGGTGCCAGGCGGCATGCTATAACGTGCCAATGCCACAAAACGCTGCCCTAAGAGGGCTGAGGGTCTCATGGGGATGGGTAAGCGGGCCCAGCGCAGTGCATTACGGTAAATGCCCAGACGGGAGAGGGACAGCGGGCAGTAACGAAGAAGGGTGGGTGTCAGAGTCTGCCGGGGGTGTTGGGGGCAATCAGGGACACTTCCCAGAAGTGAGGCTTGCCGACTGAGATGCTGGGAACATCTCGTCAGAGGGAGCTGCTCACACCAGGCCCAGAGACCTGGGACAGGAGGTTCAGGGACTTGCAGTGGTTTCCATGGGGGCGGGAACAGGGAACAGCGGCCCCACGGCTAGGTTTGGGGGGGGGGGTCCACACTGCCACCTGCGGGCCAAACCTGGCTGCTGCAGTTCGCACAGATAGTGTCTC